>NW_012102621.1:1567237-1609024 GCF_000951045.1 Mandrillus leucophaeus | reverse complement strand
TGTGTGTGTGTGTGTGTGTGTGTGTGTGTGTGTGTGTGTGTGTGTGTGTGTGTGTGTGTATGCTAACTAAAATGTGACTATCCTCTGAGAACAATTATTGTTTTTTCCTCATGTGCCAAAAGTTGGGAAAGTGTCCCTGTTGCTTCATGTGGCTGCCTCCTGACCATTTCTTTTCCTTCCTGCTTCCAAAATTTCAGTTTCTTTCAAGGCCATGCCAAACCTTCACCATCCACAGATCCTTCTTTCAAAGTCTCCTGCTGATCTGCCAGACACTCACTCTTTGATTCCCTGAAGATTCCAGCACCTGGATCGCTGTCTTCCTGTCCACTGCTATTCCTGTCTTCCATCCTCGTGACTCTAAATCCACATAAATTATCCATCCAATCCCCTCGCTTCTCAGGTCTTTTCCCCCCTACCTCCAAAAGTCTGGTTTTCTGCCCCACCTCAGCCCCTTACTTACCTCGTTACTCTGTAGGACTTTGAGTGCACCAGACCCAAGATCTCAAACCTAAACATTTCATTCTCCAATTATACCCTCTTATTTTTCCAGCTCACCCTGGTGAAGCCCCTTCATCTGATCATTCTTCTCCACCAATGAGACATCTAATCCGTGGTCCCCCATGACTACCTCATTACTCATCATCTCTTGTCTGCTCTTACTTTCTTCCCCTCACAGTTTAGATTCGGAGTCAAGCACTCTATCATCTTACTTGGGGACACCTTTAACGCTCTTATCTCCTCTCCATTTTGTTTCCCCAGCCAAGCTACATCTAGATTAAACCCAGAACTTCACCTATTCTGTGCCTGAAGCCTAGGCAGCTCAGAATGATTGGAGAAAACATACACCAAGCTTATTGACCTCTCCTTACCCTTATGACCACAGTCCTGCTATAAGTTCTGCCGTTGCCCTAGAAAGTTTGCCTTTCTATTTTTCCAACATGACTACTTGGTGTCTTCTCTCCCAACCTCCAATACTTCTCCAATCCTTAGAAAATTGATGACCATCCTCTCGTATAAGGACCTCTTCATCAGCCCACCGCCACCACCAAATACACAAGCCTCTGTGGGGACTAATTCTGACCTTCCCGGTTACATTGGCTGGACTGTCTATCTAAGGCCAACCCCTCCACTTATGCAAAGCCCCTTGCTTTGCATTCAATGAAATTGAAGGGTTTCACTGCTTCAATTGTCCCCCATCTCTTCTGCATCAATTTTACCTTCTTTGTAGATTATTTCTGTAAGTGCATATGCATGCTACAGTAACTCTCATTTTTAAGAACACTTCCCTTAATACCACATCTCCCTCCAACCACCATCCCATTTCTTTTTACCATTTACAACACAATGCCCCACATTCTAGCGTATTCTATCTGCGTATGTCTCTTATCCACACCATTTCACATATATATATATATTTTTGTTTGTTTGTTTGTTTTTGAGACAGAGTCTCGCTCTGTTGCCTGAACTGGCGTGCAGCAGTGTGATCTCAGCTCACTGCAACCTCTACCTTCTGGGTTTAAGTGATTCTCATGTCTCAGCCTCCCAAGTAGCTGGGACTATATGTGTGTGCAACCACACCTGGCTAATTTTTGTATTTCTAGTAGAGATGGAGTTTCACCATGTCGGCCAGGCTGGTCTCAAACTCCTGACCTCAGGTGATCCGCCTGCCTTGGCCTCCCAAAGTGTTGGGATTACAGGTGTGAGCCACTGCACCTGGCCTGCATTTGTTTTTCTGTCTGCCTAAATAACTTTTCCTCTACATATCCCTGTGGCTACTTCTTTTCATTATTTAGATGTCTGCTGCAGCGTCCTCTCCTCCCCAGTGAGAATGGCATTTCTCCTTTGACAGGAATTTTGTCTCTCTCATTGGCTGCCATGTCTATAGTACCCAGAACATTGTAGACTCTCAGTATATCATTGTGGAGTAGAAGAACAAACAAATGAGCCCTAACATAGAGATAAACGTAAAGAACTGCGAACACACAAAGCAAGGACACCCAGCACATCTCGGCATTGCGGAAAATGGTTAAAAAGACTAACAAAGAAGAAGACACTGGAAGGGAAAGAAGGTGTTTCAGAAAGAAGAACAAAAATGTACAAAGACAGGAACCATGAAAGAAGCTTGCACCACGTGCAAGTACAAGGCACATAGAATATACCATAGATCGGGGGTGGATATAGGCATAGTTAGATAATAAAAGCCTTTTTTTTTTTTTTGAGACAGAGTCTCACTCTGTCGCCCAGGCTGGAGTGCAGTGGCGCGATCTTGGCTCACTGTGAGCTCTGCCTCCCAGGTTCACGCCATTCTCCTGTCTCAGCCTCCCAAATAGCTGGGACTACAGGCACCCACCACTGCACCCAGCTAATTTTTTGTATTTTTAGTAGAGACAGCGTTTCACCGTGTTGGCCAGGATGATCTCGATCTCCTGACCTTGTGATCCGCCCACCTTGGCCTCCCAAAGTGCAGGGATTACAGGCATGAGCCAACGTGCCCGGCCAATAAAAGATTTTAACTGTCAAACAGTTACATCTTTTCTGGGGTCATTGAGAAGGTATTAACGGCTAAACAGAATAGCGGCATGATCAGAAATGCTGGGATCCAACACTAATGTTGTCCTATAACTCCAAATTCCAGTCTTTCTCCTGTACTGGTTTCTCTGGACTTTCAGCATCAAGGATCTTAATTTGGTGTCTGGTTCTTGAGTCAAGCTTAATATGTTTCATAACTCTGCCATACCATCTCCACTTCTGGAATCCCATAATAAGGTAATGACCTAAAATCCTGGAAAACATATATGCACAAAAATGTTTAATGCAGTATAATTTATACCAGAAGAGAAAATTTAAGGGCCAGGTGCGGTGACTCACGCCTGTAATCCCAGCACTTTGGGAGGCCTAGTGGGGGCAAATCTCTTGAGGTCAGGAATTGAAGACCAGCCTGGCCAATATGGTGAAACTCCATCTCTATGAGAAATACAAAAATTAGCCGGGCATGGTGGTGGGTGCCTGTAATTCCAGCTACTCAGAAGGCTGAGGCAGAAGAATCACTTAAACTTGGGAGGCGGAGGTTGCAGTGAGCCAAGATCACACCATTGCACTCCAGCCTAGGTGACAAGAATGAAACTTCACCTCAAAAAAAAAAAAAAAGAAAACAAAAAAAGAAAAAGGAAAAGAAAAAGAAAAACATATTTTTTTAAAATTAGAATAAATGGAATATTTTATAGGGGTGTAATGATTTGGAAAATTACAGTATAACTACTTATTGTTGCACTATGCAGTCATTAACTGATGTATTCCTAGAGGAACGGAAGAAAGATTTGTGGTTACCATGCACTGAGGATGAAGATGAGAGTTAATCACAAAGGTTTACGTGGGAATTTTTGGTGGCAGTGGAACTATTCTGTATCTTAATTATGGTCCACATTTGTCAAAATTCATAAAACTATGCACCAAAAAGGATGAATTTTACCATATGTAAATTATATCTCAGAAACCTCAAGAAAACTTTAAACCTATGTTTCTGATTATTTTGAATGCCATGGGGAAATTATAAAATTATGCAATATGAAACAATATTAAGTAACATAAAAATTATGCAGAGAAAAAATACTAGAAAAAACTATGTCAAATATTGTACTAATAGTAAATTATCTGTTGGACAAAGGAGAAAAGTGGCATTTTCTACTTTTTTCATCTTTTCTGTGTTTAATTTTGATGATGATAAAATAAGTAAATTTTGTTTTAAAAATATATTAGACTGTTGAAGTCTCTCTAAACTTTCTTTCCATTGTTTTTGAGTTTAGGGATCCTCAAACACCACAAACTACTTTGCTTGTTATCTGTGATCTACTAGAAACAGTCGTGAAAAGCAAGGATAGCTCCTCAGTTTATTGGGGTAGCTTTAGCATGGGCTTGGAATGGGACTAAAAAGCTATCCCCTCTCGTGATCCCATGGCCTCAAAGCAGTAGCTCAGGTCAGGAGACAGCTTTTCTCCCAAATTGCTCTGTAATTGCGTGTCCTCTGCTGGCAAAATACACATTCTAGTCCCTGCCTCCTTTCTCAGGCTTTTATAAATATGAGACACACAGAATACCTGGTAACAGTAAAAGAAAAATGGCATTATTATCCAAACACTTGAGGTAGACAATCTCTTCAAAGCCATTTCATAAATCACATCTTAGAGCTTGTCATAAAATACATACAGCAAAGAAAAATAACAATTGTGTCCTTTGGAAAACGGATTTTAAACTTTCAACTAAGTTCATCAGAACCTTTTTTTCCAAAGGCAATGTATGTTTTTGCTTCCTAGTCTAAATGGTTATGATGGACCGAAGTGGTGGTGAGGAGACAACATTCTAATGAGGACAAGCAGAGAAACCAAGAAACAAGATGAAAAGCTATAATAAATTATGGATTTTGATAAATTGCCCCACACTGTAGCATTTCAATTACAGAAACACATAGTTTACACAAGTAATTACTGAAGAAATTACCACAGAACCACATCTATTCATTGAATTATGAGGCATCAATTCTCTCCCCTGATTGCATCTTCAGTTCCAAGAATGGCAATCACAGCTCCACACAAAACTTTAATAACACAATCTTTTTTGGATTAAAAAGATACACTATTGGATGAGAAATATGTAAAGAGATGATAAGAAAAGGATGTAGATTCACATTGAGAAACAGAATGCCTTCAATGAGTTCATTGCAAAGCCAGAACTTTGACGATTAGAAGGTGATCACTTGAGGAGCCTGTTCTGAACATGAGTCCCAATGTTCTGTGAGGGTCTTCGGCATCATGGTGAGGGTCAGAAGAGATTATCTAGTGAGGATAAGGTCCAGCAACAAATGCATTATTTTTCTATTTTTTTGAAATAAGAGTCTCACTCTGGCACCCAGGCTGGAGTGCAGTGGCATGATCACAGCTCACTGTAGCCTTGACTTCCCAAGCTCAAGAGATCCTCTTACCTCAACCTCCCGAGTAGCGGGGACCACAGGCATGTACCACAACGCCTGGCTAAATTTTAGATATATATATATAAAGACAGGATCTCACTGTGTTGTCGAAGCTGGTCTTGAACTCCTGGCCGCAAGCAAGCCTCCTGCTTTGGCTCTCCCAAAGTTCTGGGATTACAGGTGTGAACCACCATGCTTGGCCCTAACCAATGCATTCTATTCATGTTAGCATGTCATGTGATAAGTCTCACTGGAAATTTAAGGGCTTTTAATCTAATACTTTTTGCCGTTATTTTGAATAAAATCATGATTTGGTTTGATTTGACTTTCTGACTTTCATTTTAGGTTCAAGGTGTACACGTGCAATCTACATGGGTAAATCACATATCACAGGGGCTTCATGTACAGATAATTTTGTCACCCAGGTAATAAGCATAGAACCCCATAGATGGTTTTTGAATCCTCATGCTCCGCCGACCTTCCACCCTCAAGATGGCCCTGGTGTCTATCATTCCCTTCTTTGTGTCCATGTGTGTACTCAGTGTTTAGGCACTTATAAATGAGAACATGCCATGTTTGGTTTTCAGTTCTTTTGTTAATTCACTCAGGATAATGGCCACCAGCTTCATCCATGTTGCTGCAAAGAACATGATCCTACTCTTTTTTATGGCTGCATAGTATTCCATGGTGTATATGTACCATATTTTCTTTATCCAGTCCACTATTGATAGATGTTTTAGGTGTATTTCATGTCTTTGTTATTATGAATAGAATACTGTGATGAACATACATTTGCATATGTCTGCCTTCATGACAAAGACTCCAAAAGCAACAGTCTTACTTTCAATCCAGTGCTTAAATCCTTTCAACTCAGTGTCCAGTGTATATTTATACACACTATGTATATGTATACACAGATATATGCATGGGCATACGTGTGTACACACACTCACACACATGAACCTCCTATAAAACCATTCTTGGTGCTCCCTCATGCTCCCTCACTCTTATAACTTCAATGCAGACCAACCTAACTTGCAACTCCAAATTCAATGCCTGAGGACTTTCTTTGGCACCAAAGCAGTTTGTCCACCCATTTGGCAGGCTAGAAGTGCAGCCCTCAGCCAAGGACTATCGGGAGTTGGTATGTAAATACCCCAACTCCCTTTCCCATCACAGGGATAGCTCCAAGGTTAAGGGCCTACACTGTTTCTCAGAAATTTTCCCAGTGGAATTAAGCTTCAGGTGCCCTCAACTGCAATGAGTTTCAAAATTTACGCTTTATTTCTGCCTCCTCTTTACTGTCTCATTCTCCACTCCCCTACTGATTTTTCCTGGGATCGTCTCTAAAATACCTGACTTGAATCCTTATCTTAGGATTTTCTTCAGAACCTAAGTTTGGGGAATCCAAAGTAAGACATTCCTCATCCCTAAATTTAGGGTAATGATGCTCCCATAGTGAGCATTAAGTGAGCAAATTGCATGTAAAGTGTAAATCACAGTGCCTGGTTCAAGTAGGTGATTATTAATATTTATTATTATTACTGCTATCCGCATTTTTGTTAAAGTGTATTTCCTCACTATCTTCTGCTCTTTCCAGGTTCTCGCCATCTCATTTGCAGTCTCTTTCCAACACTGTGGCTTTCATCCCCAACCACTAAAATGCAGGCTGACCAAAGGAGGACAGTAGCCCCGTATTCATTGGCATCAGTCACTTGTGGCTTCTCAACAGACCTTCTACCCAGGTGTCCAGATTCCTCAGGAATCTTTGGGAAGCAAAATCAACGGGGAACTCAATGGCAACAAGCTGTGTGTTATTTTTCTGTATTGTAACTTTGCATCTGTGTTTCCCCTCCTGGCTGGAGCGGAAGCAGGAGCCACTTCATGCTGTTGGGTGCAGGCTCTGGTGATGACGATCAAAGAGTAAAGGTTATTGGTCCCAGACATGACAGTTTCATCTCCATGGGCCATAAACAGTAGTGGCTCCGGAATCCAAGCAAAAAGGTGAATGAGAAAAACAGAGTAATGTAGTACATGATGAGTTGGAGAATGGGAACCCAGCCTAAAGAATTTTAAATTAAGATATTTAAAAACTGTGTGAGAGCCAAGAAATCCATATATAGCCCCACAAAATGTGCACCCCCGCCTTTGCCCGAACCCAGCCTTAACAGTTTACAAAGTTTTGTTGCAGTCTACAAACCATTTACGAAGCATTTGGTCCTCTTTACAGTCTTGTGTGGTCAGCCGGAATTTATTATCAGAATCTCCATTTTAGAGTGCAAGGAATTGAGGACCTCAACATTTAAATGCCTCTTCTAAGAAAAGAGCACACAGTTAAAATGCATGAAATATCTGATTCTAAACACTGTGTCGTTTCTATGAACACACTCAGAGGTGGGGTTTTGGGGACAGAATCTCCTTCACAAGGTTGTGGAGGGTTGAATCACCGATGAACTAAACCCTTGTTGAAAAGGGAGAGTCCGCAAAAGAGTGAGTATGATTCATGGCAACTCATCCATGTCAGCAGATCAGTCACTCAGAGAGGATAATAAACTCACAGAATAAAGGACAAAAGGATATTCAACATGACGGCAGGACTTTTCATTCATGGGGTATACTGGATCTAATGTTGCCCCTCAAATTCATGTCCACCCAGGACCTCAGAAAATGTCCTCATTTGAAAAGAGGGTCTTTGCTAACATGACTAAGGTAAAGAGTGAGGTGAGATCATATTGGAATTTGGACCCTGAACCCAGTGAATATCCTTGTAACATGATGTTATCTGTCCTATAGGAGCTTCCTGATGATTCCATGTGAAGATGGTTGTGAAAGTTCAGTGCCTGGTGCGTGGTGAGTCCTCATCTCCTTGCACCTAGGCAATCATTTCATGGTATAGTTTTCTGGGACTGCTGTGACAAATGACTATAAGCTCAGTGGCTTAGGACAATGAAAATATATTATCTCACGGTTCTGGAGGCCAGAAGTAAGAAATCAAGGCATCAGCAGGGCCACGCTCCCTCTTAAGGCTCGAGGGCAGAATTCTTGCCTCCTCCAGCTTCTGGTGGCTCCAGGTGTCCCTTGGCTTATGGCAGCATCACAGAGAAAGACACACATGATGAAGTGTGTCATCACAGATAAAGACACACATGACAAAGGGCCATGTGAAGACAGTGGCAGAGGTTGGAGTGATGGGGAGTATTTTAGATTGTATATACAAGGAAGTGTTAATATTAGAGCTGAGACCGCCAGGTGCGGTGGCTCACGCCTGTAATCCCAGCTCTTTGGGAGGCCGAGGTGGGTCGATCACTTGAGGTCAGGAGTTCAAGACTAGCCTGGCCAACATGGTGAAACCCTGTGTCTACTAAAAATACAAAAAATTAGCTGGGCGTGGTCGCAGGTGCCTGTAATCCCAGCTACTTGGGAGACTGAGTCAAGGAGAATCGCTTGAACCTGGGAGGCGGAGGTTGCAGTGAGCCAAGATTGCGCCACTGCACTCCAGTCTAGGTGACAGTGCGAGACTCTGTCTCACAAAAAAAAAAAAAAAGAAGAAGTGATAGGCACAAAGATAAAAATCTACTGAAGATCTTTGCTCTTCTTTCTTACACACAGACATACACCTGTCTCTTATACACATCTAGATGTGTATAGGAGGCGGAGGTTGCAGTGAGCCAAGATTGCGCCACTGCACTCCAGTCTAGGTGACAGTGCGAGACTCTGTCTCACAAAAAAAAAAAAAAAGAAGAAGTGATAGGCACAAAGATAAAAATCTACTGAAGATCTTTGCTCTTCTTTCTTACACACAGACATACACATGCACACATACACTCCTGCACACACAAATGTCCCAGATGCACAGCCATTTATGCTATTCACTAAAATACACATAAGCACCAAGACAAACTTATATTCACAACCTTCAGCGCATGCACAAATATTCACATGCACACCTGCCTATAAGCACATGTATGAGTATTCATATGCATCCCGACACACGTTATATTTATGATTATAAGTACATGAGTACATGAATGGTTATAAGTACATGAGTACATGAATGAGTACATGAATGATATATTCACATACATCTAAGCCGGGGATTTCCAGCACGTTCTCTCGGATGTGCAGTTTGTTGAAATGTAAACTAAGCAAGATTCTGTGGGTGAAAGTCTGGACCCTTCAACTCCAGGTCTTCCTGAGAAAGTCAGATACACGAGGAAGCTTTTAAAAAGAGCTTCCCCACCACATTTTTAATGCATACTCAGTTTTTAAAATGTTAGTAAGTATTCACTGCGAAGGGAGGAGGAACAAGTGACTAATACAATTTTTCCCTCTCCGTGGACATATCTCTGTCCCTGCTTCTTTCCCAAGTTGATTTGTGGGAAGAACACATTCTTCTTCAAGAAGTGATGGGCACAGGCCAGGTGCCATGGCTCACACTTGTAATCCCAGCACTTTGGGAGGCCAAGGTGGGCAGATCACAAGGTCTGGAGTTCAAGACCAGACTGGCCAACATAGTGAAACCCCATCTCTACTAAAAATACAAAAAATTACCCCAGCATGGTGGTGGGTGCCTGTAATCCCAGCTACTTGGGAGACTGAGTCAAGGAGAATCGCTTGAACCTGGGAGGCGGAGGTTGCAGTGAGCCAAGATTGCGCCACTGCACTCCAGTCTAGGTGACAGTGCGAGACTCTGTCTCACAAAAAAAAAAAAAAAGAAGAAGTGATAGGCACAAAGATAAAAATCTACTGAAGATCTTTGCTCTTCTTTCTTACACACAGACATACACATGCACACATACACTCCTGCACACACAAATGTCCCAGATGCACAGCCATTTATGCTATTCACTAAAATACACATAAGCACCAAGACAAACTTATATTCACAACCTTCAGCACATGCACAAATATTCACATGCACACCTGCCTATAAGCACATGTATGAGTATTCATATGCATCCCGACACACGTTATATTTATGATTATAAGTACATGAGTACATGAATGGTTATAAGTACATGAGTACATGAATGAGTACATGAATGATATATTCACATACATATATCTTACATGTAAGTTACAAAGCACACAAATATGGGCTTGCATATAAATCCTGAGATACACATACATATAAAGACATAGGACACAAACCCTTACAAAGAGATGGATATGTAACTGGCACATGTACTGACATATATTCATGTACGTAAGTACTTAGAAACATACCACATGCATACAATCGTTACTCCCCACACAGAGCATGCAGACACAATTGTTGTGCACAAACATAGACACCAAGGGGCTCCATTCTGTTTTCCTAAACGACCAGGCGAAAAAGAAATACAATTGGTGGAGTTGGGGATGCATTTTGTTTCTGCTTTGTGTTTTCTCTGCTAGAAAATAGAAAATCGGTTGTGGTGGAATAAGTGAAGTAGTCAGAAAATAAGATGCAGGCTTCTCCAGAATGAGAGGTCTGGTGTTCCTCTGCAGAGAAACCAAGAGCGAGGAGCTTAGGCTCTGCAGGGAGCTGGAGCTGCACTCCTGAAATTCATGAAATCCTCACCAGAGGGAGTCTCCCCGGCGGTTCCTCATTATCCCACAAATTAATATTAACAACAACCTTCCATGTATGATTTACTTTGACTTTGGGGGAAATGCCTTCCTGCCTATGTTCTGTTTGTATTTTTAAGCTTCCATCCAGGTGGGAAGGACAGGTGTCACAATGCCATTTCAGGGGCAGCAACCACCAAGACATGGCAGTGGTCATCGTGCACCTTCTATGGCGTCGGGCTTTGTGGCAAGTGCTTTTGTTACCTTAACTCATTTCATCCCTGCAACAACCCTGGGGGTAAATGTATTAATGTCACCATTTCACAGTTGAGTAAAGTGAGGATAAAAACAGTAAAAACAGTAACAACTTGCTCAAGGTCACAACAGATGAAGCTGCTATTTAAACCCAGGTTGGCTTTGAAAAGACCGGCTCAGGCGGTGGTGGAACCTGGGGTGCTTTAGAATAATGAGGTTATTTTAAGCCTTATTTTTAAACTTTTTTTTTTTTTTTTTTTTAAGTGAGAACAGCCAGAACCACTTCACAAGGCCAGGCTAGCTCTCTTCACTTCTAATAATTGGCCTCTGTCCCAAGGGAGCAATTCTCTGTGGGAAGCAGAAGTTACAAAAGCCACAAAAGGAGCAAAAGATGACCATGTTCAGGCTGTTGACTATAGCAGAGCTTCTCAACCTCAGGCGCTATTGATCTATTGGACCAGATAATCCTTTGTTGTGGGGATCCGTTCTGTGCACTGTGGGATATTGAGCCACATTGCTGGCCTCTACAATCTAGATGCCAGTGGCACCCTCCATCCTTTGTGACAACAAAAAATGTCTCCAGACATTGCCAAATGACCCCTGGGGGACAAAATCACCCCTGATTGAGAACCACTGGGCCACAACCTGCTTTCTGAACACCTGCTATGTGCCAAGCATTGAACGATGTGTTTTAATTCACTTGCTCTTCCCAGCAACTCCATAAAGTACAACTATTCATTTCCCCATTCTATAAGTGGAGAAACTGAGGCACCAAGAGGGTAGATTCCTCGACTAAGATGACACATATTTTTCCACCATCTTCTATTACCGCTTCCAATATTAGCAACTACTATTGAACACTCTATCTCACTCTATGCTAGGCACTGTGCTTTACATGATCTGTGTTAAGTTTTACCACAATTCTCTGCAGTAGCTACCACTAACCACTTCCATTTTACAGGTGAGAGAACAGAGGTCCGCCTACCAAAAAGGTAGAGCAGGGATTCGATCTTGCGTCCATGTGACTTAAAGCCTAAGTGCTCACCAGGTCTAAAATGCCACTACCCTAGCAGAGAGAAAAGATTACATTGGAACTCCAGAACCGAAACACATGCTTTCATTTGAGCATTTCCTGGCTTGTGAGCCAGGCACAATGATTTTGAATAACTGAGCTGCTATTTAAAAAAAAAAAAAAATCGTGCAACTGAATTCTAAAGAAAATTTCTTGTGGCTTCATTGTTAAACCTTAACCATCCTTTCCCTGTGAATCACCACCAAATTGTTCACTGTGCTTTAGTTAGCGCCAATTAACTCCTTACAATTGAGCATATTTTCCACTATTACAGGGACTGCATAAAATCTTCCAACTGGGGAGGCCCAGAAACATCAGAATCCAAACCAAATGATGATCCTCATCTCATTATGACCCAAAATAAACCAGTCATGGCTGTAAAGGATTACAAATAAAATCCTATTAAAATCTAGCATGCACCAGGTCCTCTAAAATAGCACAAGACCACAACTATGAGTGTTCTGGGAGAATATGCTTACTCTATTTTGGGGGGAAAGTAAAAGCTATAAAAAAAAATTAACTAGCATCTATTCCTTTTTCCTCATGGTAATAAAAGCACAGGGTTTGGCTGGGCATCTTCTGCCTCTTACACACAGAGTCTCTTCCTCACCTCCAGGGGTGGGCTCTGATTGGCTTAAATCAAGCCACATACTCCAGGAAGCCATTCTGATTGGTTCAAACCTGATACAATGTGAGCCAATGAGATAGGAGATCTATTTGCTAGAGATTTAAAAAAAAAGAAAAATATTTCATGCCTACCTGAGATAACTACAGGGAACAGCATGGGAATAAGGAAACAGAGGACTTAATGCTATGAGTCCGTATTTATTTTTGCTATAAATACTCTGTTATAAATTAATGAAAAAAATCACAGTAAAATCTCTGTGACACAAGAGCTCTCACATTTGTTTTCTTTTTTGTTTCTGTTTCTCTTTTTCTTTTTCTTTTTCTTTTTTTTTTTAGACAGAGGCTAGAGTGCCGTGGCTCAGTCTTGTCTCACTGCAACCTCTGCTTCCCAGGTTCAAGCAATTCTCCTGTCTCAGCCTCCCGAGTAGCTGGGATTATAGGCATGTGCCACCAAACCGAGCTAATTTTTGTATTTTTAGCAGAGACGTGGTTTCATCATGTTGGTCAGGCTGGTCTCGAACTCGTGACCACAAGTGATCCACCCGCCTTGGCTTCCCAAAGTGCTGGGATTACAGACATGATCCACAGTGCCCAGCCCATTTGTTTTCTTAATGCCCCAGGTTGCACCTAAAAGAAGATGTGGGAAATACAAAGGGCCCCTGCAAGCTCCTGGCAGCCATTTTGAATCATGAGGGGCGTTGCTCTCACAGTGAGGAAGAAAAGAAGAAGGTGGAGAGAAGAGATGGGAAACATCCTTGTGCCTTGGATCAAATCCCATTTGAGGCCATATCTCCTTGTGGAATACTCATTTACCCAAATCAATAAATCCCTTTTGGCATTCAAGGCAACTTGAGTTGGACCTTCTATTAACTTCAAACACCAGATATCTGGTATAAAATTAGTATTAACTAAGACCAGGATTTATCGGCCAGGCTAAGTGGCTCAGGCCTGTAATCCCAACACTTTAGGAGGCCAAGGCGGGTGGATCACTTGAGTTGAGGAGTTCAAGGCCAGCCTGGGTGACATGGCGAGACCCCATCAAAAAATACCAAAATTAGCCAGGCATGGTGGTGTGCAGCTGTGATCCCAGCTGCTCAGGAGGCTGAGGTGGGAGGATTGTTTGAGCCCAGGAGGCAGAGCCCAGTGAGCTGAGATCATGCCACTGCACTCCACCCCGGGCACCAGAGTGAGACCCTGTCTCAGAACGACAACAAGAGGATTTATCATTATGCATTGGTAACCTATAAGGGGAACTAAAGGAAAGCATGAAACACAACCTTGAAAAACATGTCCATGCCAGAAGCTTTCCATGCATTATTGCTTTAGTCCTCAAACAGCCCTGAATGGTTAGATACGCCCATTACCATTTTATAGATGAGGAAACTGAGGCTCAGGAAAGTAAAAAAATAAAATTATGCCTAAGGACTCACAGCTGGCAAATGGCGGAGCCAATATCTGAACGCCACTCTGACTAATTCTGAAGAAGCGTATTGTTTTCATTAAACCACTTTACCTCAGCCAGATTCTGTGAACAGATTCTGATACCCTCACTGATGTGGAATTTTAAAAATCAAGAAAGTAAGCACTGGAGCTGGGACCCGAACACTCCCTAACTTTAAAATACTGTATCTTTCTCCTTCTAGAAGCCTCCTTTGGGGGACGTCTTCAGCTCATGGTGCAACTGTTCCAAGTAAACTCTTTAAATGGCATTGGTGACCTATGAATACAGCCACTTAAAATGCTTGTACTCCTGACCTTACCTTGACACCATCACTGCTATCCCTGGGGACATTGATAACTTTGAGTAGTTACACGCACACTGGTTCCAAATTCCAGCTGCACCTCTCTCCAGACCTCCCACCTCTGAATCATCAAGTCCTACAAGATGTAATAGTCTGGAGGATGAAGCAGCATGCACTCTGCCATTGCTTCTAGCAAAATTAATGTCCCCCCTGCACACTCATTCCATAGCTGGGCCAATGAAAAAATGAATGAGCTCTGAGAGTATGTAAATGATTCACAGCTCATTGGCTCCTTAAAGTACCCCATTTATAATAAATGTATGAAAAATAAATAGCAGTAAAACTCTTTGACACTAGAGCCCTCACATTTGTTTTCTTAATGCCCCAGGTTGCACCTAAGAGAAGATCTGGGAATTACCAAGGTTACGTTGATGCAGATGGTGGGGAAGGAGAGTCATTACAGGCTTCTGGAATCCAAAAGCTGCTCCCAGTTTCCCAAAGTCAAGGCTACTGTTACCAACGGTGTTTGCAAAATTCCTATTCCAACAACTTAGGCTTGGATATTCAATATTACTTTTGAAGGTTAATAAGGGAAATTGACTTTTTTCTTTTTTTGAGTTGGAATCTCGCTCTGTCGCCCAGCCTGGAGTGCAATGGCGCAATCTCTGCTCATGGCAACCTCTGCCTCCCGGATTCAAGTGATTCTCCTGCTTCAGCCTCCTGAGTAGCTGGGATTACAGGCATGTGCTGCCACGCCAGGCTAATTTTTGTATTTTTAGTAGAGATGGGGTTTCACCATGTTGATCAGGCTGGTCTGGAACTCCTGACCTCATAATCTGCCTGCCTCAACCTCCAAAATTGCTGGGATTACAGGCGTGAGCCACCACTCTCTGGCAACTTTTTTTCCAAAATCAAAATTTAAAAGCCTCAGAGGAGGCTGTACCAGTCCTATGTATGAGGTTACTCACCTATTCATCCATTTATCCATCCATCCCTGCATTCATTCATTCATTCATTCATTCATTCATTCATTCAATGTTTATGGAGTATTCGTCATATGCCAAGAATGTCGCTAGGCACGGAAACAAACTATTAGCCTTGCTAACAGTAATGTAGCCATTTAGAGTCCATACAGTATTTTTATAGCACATCATTAAAACTTTTATGAGCCGGGAAAGCTGTGGTCTTATGGTTAAGAAAGGGGGCAGTGGAGTCAGATAGCATGGGTTCAAAAAGATGGCTCTACCACTTAGAACATGTTATTACATGAGGAACTTGACTTATCTCAGCCCTAATTTCCACATCTACTAATCAGAGCTAATCAAAGTCTTTAGGGTTGTCGGGAGAATTAAGCGAGCTAATAACCTACATAGACTGTTAGTACAGTGCTTGGTTATCATAAACACTTCATAGATTTTAACTATTATTATCCCTAAAATCATCTACCTGTACAAAACTATATCATGAACAGACATTTTTTCTGTATTGTGAACACAACATTTTTTTCTGGGCTTACAAACATTAATCCTGACTTCCATATAGAGGTGTGTTTTGATAATGAATAAAGATGGTATAACCACCCTCAGAGCTTTCCAAAAAAAGAGGAAAGAGAACACATTCTTCCACCTAAATCTGAGAACATTTAGTAGTTCCTTTAATACCAGGAAAACAAAGGATACATGAGGGTTACATGAGAAGAAACAATTGTGAATGAACAAGGAATCGAATCGCTTGAAAAATGAGCAAGAGAGAGAGAACTTTCACAACAGGCATTTCAGACAAACCCAGAGGTCTGCAAATAAGATGGACTGCCTGAGGAGGTAGTAAGTTCCCCACTCCACCCAAAGTGCAAGCAAACATATTGTGGTCATTTGTCACGGTGGAGCATAATGTAAGTATTGGCCCCACCGAGCTTTAAGGCTACCTGTTAGACAGACTGATACTCCCTTGTTCTCTTCCTGTAGCCCTTTGTCCAATGTTACTTAGGTGGAGGGAAGGGGACAGGTATTTTGTATTTACAGGTAAAATAACTATCCGGCTCTCAGCCCCACAGTGCAGTTTGGCCTGGGGAGGTAGGACTTTGGGGAATCAAATTTTATCTACGTTCAGTTCCTCACTCTGCTACTCAGATCTTACTCTACATGCTCGGTGGCAAACAAGCTTACACTCCTGGTTCTCAGTTTCCTCACTTGTTAGGAAAAGCAAAAGAGAGAAAATATGATCGAACTTGAGATTATACAGATATAGATGAGATGAGCTATGCAAACCACTTAGCTTAACCAGATAAAGCCAATTTCCTATTCCACCCTTTAAATCTCCCTGAATTCCTCCTCCAGGATGTGTGTTTATTTATTTCACTCGCCAAACACCATCAATCAGTTTTGTACCAAACATGTTCAATATTAAGTCACTCTGCTAAATAAGTGATGACTCGGGTATTTTTATTATTTCTCATTTAACAGATGAAACTGAGGCACAGGAAAGTTAAATAACTTGCCCAAGGTCGTACAACTAGTAGGCGCCAGGGTTGATTGGAATTTGAACACAGTCTGACTCCAGAGTCCCATGCCTTAACTTGTGTATCATTCTACTTTTCACTTAACTGATGAATAAACAATCAGCCCTTTGTATCTGTGGGTTCTCCCTCCTCAGATTCAACCAATCGCAGATCAAAAATATTCTGAAAAATAAAAAATAAAAACAATAATATAACAACAAAAAATAATACAAATTTTTAAAATACAGTATAAAAAGAATTGCATAGCATTTACATTGTATTAGGTTTTATAAGTAATCTAGAGATGATTTAAAGTATATGGAATATGCATAGTTTACATGCAAAGACAACGCCATTTTATATAAAGGACTAGAGCATTTGTGGATTTTGATATCTGCTGGGGTCCTGGAATCAATCCCCTCCAATACTGAGGGGTGACAGTAACTTTCTTGGGAGTGTAACATTTGGTTCTCTAGTCTATTCCAAGCACTTAAAACAGTGCCTGGCACGTAATAAGTGTTGAATAAATATTGAAATAATGAATGAAGAATAAGTGAATAAACAGAATATTCTTCAACAAGTGTCAATTCCCTCTTCCTTCCTCTCCCCTAAGGAGGTGGAAAAACTTGAATTCAAATCTCTTGCATTCTCTTTGAATCTGAGATTTTGCACAAAATTTGACCAAATTACATATAATCACGGATCCATCATAAAGATGAATTCAGATAATTAGACCAAAAATACAATCTGCAAATTCCCATGCGATGGATGTGTCTGGAAAATGTATTTGCCTGGAATTTCAACCAAACCCAATGTCCCTTTGAGGCCACTAAGGAGAAGCTCAGCCTGGTGAATAACAGGACATTTGAGTGCTGGGATTAAATGATAATTAGAAGACACCCGTGGCAAAGCTGCCTCATAACAAGATTAATTTGGGGGCAAGAAAAGGGTGGTTATTAATGTGTCCGGGAGACAACTCCAGGCACTGTTTCCCTGATGGCAGCAGAATCTCAGGTTATTTATAGCCACTTCTCAGGAGGAACATGGCACAGGGTGTCCGAGGAGAGAACCACGCCAAGGTGCACTAATGGAACTTTGAGGATAATTTACTGCTCAAGTTCAAGGACTTTTGCAACAAGAAAGAGCCTCTCAAACTCCCAGCAACCTCTACCTAGGAAGGAGATGAATGTGACTGTGCAGGTCTGTCATTCAAGATTCACCATCTCATCAATCTCATCTTCTCCCACCGTCCCCCTGGCTCACTCCTCTCCAGCCACCGCAGCCTCAGGCAGCTCCTCAAACATGAAAAGCATGCTCCCACCACAGGGTTTTCATTTTTGTCCTCTCCTCTGCATGGACACACTTTTCTGACATCCTTTTAAACTACAGGCTTCCGATCACCTGATGTTAGTAATTGAAGGTTGCAGTGAGCTATAACTGTGCCACTGCACTCTGGCTTGAGCGACAGAGTGAGACTGTCTCAAAAGCAAAATAAAATTAAACTAAAAGTTGAAAATAATAAAATATAAACTTCCTTTTCTGCTTCCCTGCTTTGCATTTTTCTACAACTCTTACCATATCCATGCTTGCTTTGCCCCCAGTTTGCTGTGTGATCTTGAGCTAATCACTATCTCTCTCTGGGTTTTAGCTTCCCAGACACAAAATGAGGGCAGTGGTTGACAATTCTCCAAAATCCTTTCTCGCATTCGCATCCCACGTCTCTGTGTGCAAATAATGTAGGTAAGCTTGATGCTGTGTCTGGTAAACATAGATAGTTTCAGGCTTACTTATCAATAACAAGAAAGTGGCATTGTACATAGTCACTTCTTGTTATTTTCAGTAAAGTCACCACCAACTCCCAAGTAGTCAATTCTGAGCCATGGCTCCTAAGAGAAATACACGGTTGGGTTCCTGCGAGCCTCTGACCACAACATTTTCATCAATCAATCAATGCATCACCTTGTTTTTTGTGTATTTGTGTTTAAGGGCATCTTATGTAACATATGTTGATTCAGTAACACTGAGCTCACAGTCACAAGTACAATAACACATTCCTGAGCAACACTTATCCAACACACGTATGTCCTTCTTCAGGCATGTCACAGCCTTGGGAACACGATGTAGCACTTTCACAGCTTACTTGGGGAACAATTTTAAACAGCAAAGTCACCAAGAAAAAGCACACAAATGTGACAAATATGGCACTAAATAGACTGCAAAAAAAGGTATTTGTTTATCACATGAGAGCTGAAACAATATGGCAGAGTGTTGCCCTGTTTTCCCTAAGCTAGAAATGTTTTCATCATCTGATTAAAATTTTTCAGGGCTCTGTACATGTCTGTGAGTGACCGTGAAAGTGCCGTGAGTATTGATTCAGAGGTTACAAATAAATTTTAGCAAGTAAGCAAATTCACAAATACAGAGTCTGGGAATAATGAAGACCGATTGTATAGTTTACAAAGATAATTATTGTCTGCCTTTCCCACCACAATGTAAGCTCCAAGAAAGTAGGTGTTGTTCTGTTTTGTTCACCACTTTCTCTCTAGCTCCTAGAATATAGTACACTCTTAACAAATATTGGTGACATAAATAAGCCTGAAAATATCTATTTTGACCAGACACAGTATCGAGTTTATTTAAATTATTAGCACACAGAGATGTGGGATGTGAGTGCTAGAAAGGATTCTAGACAACCGTCAACCACTGCCCTCATTTTGTAGATGTGAAGCTAAAGCCCAGAGAGGGGTAGTGATCAGCCCAAGATCACACAGCAAACTGGGGTCAAAGCAAGCATGAATTTTTTTTTATTTTTTCTGTTTTTAGTTTTGTTTTTTTTCTCCAGAGACATTCTCACTTTGTCACCCAGAATACCCAGAATGGAGTGCGGTGGCACAATCATAGCTCATTGCAGCCTCAAACTCCTGGGCTCAGGTCATCCTCCCACCTCAGTCTCCCAAGTAGTTAGGATTATAGGCATGTGACACCATGCCTGGCTAATTTTATATATATATTTTTCTAGAATCAGGGTCTCTCTGTGTTTCTCAGGCTGGTTTTAAACTCTTCGTCTCAAGCAAGCCTCCCATCTCGGCCTCCCGAAATGTTGGGATTACAGGCATGAGCCACCACGTCCAGCTGAGGATGGACTTCTTAAGCTATGGCTCAGAGCTCATTCCATTGTACTATATTTCAAGCACCTTACAGACATGATCTTTGTTATTATTGGGATGTCTCAGAGCATCTGACTCAGGGCTTAGAACAGAGTGGGTGTTCAATAAATGCTGATAGGATGGATTACAGAAAAGGTAGGGGATATGCCTAGAACATGAAAAGGCAGACTGCACCTTCAGCGAAAGTCAATCACATCAGTTGGAAAGACTGACTTGATTTTCAGCAGTAGCTCTCTCAGGAAAAAGTTAATGGGGAAGAAAGAGGAGCTCTGTGCGTCAGTCAAGATTTCATGTTCCAAGTAATGAAAAGATAAACAGACTTGCTTTAAAATAAACAAGAGAGAGAATTCATTGACTTGTGCAACAGAGAAGTCCAGAATTAGGGAGAATTTCAGATGTGATTTGCTCCAGTGATTGAAAATAGCATTGGGGTAGCAGTTTTGCAGCTCTGTTTTTCTGGAAATCTCTTAGCTGTGTCCTCGAGATAGCTTCTCTCACTAGCAAACTGTGTACAGGAGTCTAAGGTTTAGTATCTACCCAACACAGCATCCAGAAGAAAAGAACTTCTATGGTCCAGAATTCCCACCTGGAGATTCTCACCTGAGATTCACTGTAATTGGGCTGGCATAAGTCATGTGGTCACCCCTGAACCAATCATCATAGCCACGAGGGTGGCAGCTGCTGATTGGCTGAGCAGGATCACATGTTCTAATCATGCAGCTAAATATTGGTATCAGCACCTGAAGAATCTTCTATAAAAATTCAGGGATGGTAGAAAGAAGGGAGAGGGGAATGAATACCAAGAAACAATAGTTTTCCACACTATATACACATATGAGGTCAGACACCTCCAACGGACTTCCAACACAGGAACAGAGATTTGAGAAATTGTTACCTGTTTTAAAGAATTTATTGCTCTACAGATACTATTGCTCCAGGTTCCATGGTAGGTTCTAGGGATACAGAGGTGAAAAACTTCTAATCCTGATCCGCAAAAATAGCTCACAGGTAATTCACAACAGTTGGTTCATAAGATACATGAAAAAAGAGATCTGTTCAAATGCACTATATTAGAAAAAAAAAAAAAAAAAGGCAAAAAAGAAAAGAGAGAAGAGGCTATGTCAGTGCCATGTCAGTCCCAGAACAAAAACATTGCTTCTGTGTTATTTATTCTTAACAACTTTTTTTTTTTTTTCTGAGACAGCATCTCTCTCTGTCGCCCAGGTTGGAGTGCAGTGGCACAATCTCGGCTCACTGCAAGCTTAACCTCCAGGGTTCAAGCGACTCTCCTGCCTCAGCCTCCCAAGTAGCTGGGATTACAGGCGCCCAACACCACGCCTGGCTGATTTTTGTATTTTTCGTAGAGGTGGGTTTTCACCATGTTGGCCAGGTTGGTCTCAAACTCCTGACCTCAGCTGATCCACCCGTCTCAGCCAGCCTCCAAAGTGCTGGGATTAAAAGCATGGACCGCCACGCCTGGCTTTAACACCTTTTTGAATATCAGATGTACACTAGGGACAGAAATGTGCACTCAATGAACCCTTTGACTGTTATTAGTCCCAGAATATTAGAAGGGTTTGGTTTTTTCAGTGACTGTCTTTGAGAGAATCAGTAGCCTCCTCCCACAAGGCACTCTGCATTTCTTACATAACTTGCAGCATCTCCAACTAGGAAGACTTGGCCCCACATCCATTACAATACCCCAGAGAGACTCCCATAACTTCATTCTCTTGCTGCTGTCAGAGAGCTACTCCACTGTGAAGCATTCTAAGTGAGAAACAAGCTGTGGGCAGGAACCTCTCCATGTTCCTTTGATAGCTATCAGGAGGAAGAGGGTTGACAGCAAAATCACTTCCTCTACTTTTACTTGGGGTTTGTGCCAAAGCGTGCTGATCCTTCAGGACTCTGCTCAGATCCAGACTTCAGAATGGTGAGATGTGGGGAGCTGAGGGTGGAACAGTCCCTAGAGGAAGTGCTGGCTCCATGAGTCTGCGGTGCCATGCAGGTCAAGGTAGTGACGTGAGTGGCCCTACGTGCCAGGTGATGGACTAGGGGAATTGCTTGCACAAGCCCTGGAATAGAGTAGATGGTAAATAAGTGTTAAATTGTGTGTAGGAATGTGACAGCAGAAAAGAGGTGCCAGATAATGTTTCCATATTGGTTGCAATTCAAATTAGCTTAAGAAAAAAAAAAAAAAGGAAAAGACAGCTGTATTGGCTGGTATAGCTGGCAAATTAAAGATAGGACTAGTTTTCGGCAGGAGTGGATCCAGGGACATCATTGAGACTGTGAGAGCTCTGTCTCTTTTTAACTCCTGGTTTGCTTCTCTCTAGGTGATGGCCTCGTCCTCACCTTCCAGAGACAACTTTTCTCCACATTGAGGGGAAGGTGGTTGTCCTCAGTCACTGACTAACAGTCTTACAGCTTTATGACATGAAAAGTAAATCCTTTTTCCTTCTAGCACCTAATCAAGAATTGCAGGGGAAATTGTCTGATTAACCTAGCTTGGTTAGGGCAGAAACCCCTGAAACAGGTATTATGAATCAGAGAAATTGGGTTCTATGACTGGCCAGCCTTGGAATGCATATCCACCCTAATGGTAGGGTGGCCTGATTTAGTAAACAAAAATGCAGTATAAGTATGGACTAAAAATGATTCATTCCTGGCTGGGCACGGTGGCTCACGCCTGTAATCCCAGCACTTTGGGAGGCCGAGGCAGGCAGATCACCTGAGACCAAGAGTTTGAGACCAACCTGGCCAACATGGTGAAACCCCATCTCTACTAAAAATACAAAAATTAGATGGTCGTGGTGGCAGGCACCTGTCGTCCCAGCTACTCGGGAAGCTGAGGCTGGAGAATCTCTTGAACCCGGGAGGCTGAGGTTACCATGAGCCAAGATCATGCCACTGCATTCCAGCCTCGGTGACAGAGTAAGACTCTATCTCAAAAAAAAAAAAAAAAAAGATTCATTCCTTATATGAAATTCCAGTTCAACTGGGTGTCTTATCTTTTTTATCTAGCAACCTGACGATGGAGGCAGAAGAAGGATTCTATGATTGGAAACCTGCCAGACTCACCTGCTACGGAGAAGAAAGGCTAAATCCACCAGACTGTTGGATGGACTTAAAACAAATTGCCCTCCGCAGCTCTGTTTCTTATTAATATACTCATAGAAATGCACGTGAACTGAAAACTTGATAGGGAAACCAAAAAATAAAAATAAAAATAAAGCTATAAACCAATGTTTCTTAAAACATGCTCCGCAGAACACTCGTTTGGTGGACTGTAAAGCATTCTTTCATATTAAAGGACTTGCGTGTTAATCGTGTTTCTCTGCTGTAGGACCCTCATTGCATTAATATGTCAATTTCCGTTTTGAAATTCTCAGGAGACAGAGTGAGTATGTGATATTCCTCAAATGCATCAGGTCATGGAAGCTAAGAGCGGAAAAGCGTTAGGGTAGCAGAACATTTTTCAGAGCACAACAACTCCTTGCATGTGGTGGAAATCACAAAGTTCAGGGGAACATTTTACTGGCTGTATTGTTAGTAGGATGGATGCTACATACTGCGTCTTCTGAACTATAATATGGCATCCCTGAGAAACAAAATTAGAGGAAATATTGATCCCATCTCACCATTTCCAGTTAAAACTAAGATGCCGAGTCTGCAATGCCCTAAAATAAATGTGCTCATTCCCTGAACACGTGGGGCCTTTGTCTTATTTATTTATTTATTTATTTGTTTATTTTGAGATGGAGTTTCACTCTTGTTGCTCAGGCTGGAGTACAATGGCATGGTCTCGGCCCACTGCAACCTCCATCTCCCAGGTTCAAGTGATTCTCCTGCCTCAGCCTCCCGAGTAGCTGAAATTACAGGCACCCGCCACCACGCCAGGCTAATTTTTGTATTTTTAGTAGAGATGGGGTTCACCATGTTGGCCAGGCTGGTCTCGAACTCCTGACCTCAAGTGATCCGCCCGCCTCGACCTCCCAAAGTGCTGGGATTCCAGGCGTGAACCACCGCGCCCGGCTAAGACTCTGTCTTGAGTCATCCCAGCCAGGTTTTGAAGTTGCTCTTGCATCCGCTCATAAGTTATAACTCCCAGTATGCATTGCAACAGGAAGTGTAGGGAAAAGAGTGCAGAGTTCTAACTTATGCAGTACTTAGATACCCATTATACCTGATCCACCTTTATTATCACAAGTTCACAGAAATTGGGAGCTAAAGAAATCTTTAAGGGAGAAATAGGATAATTGAATCATCTTGACCTCCAGGCACATGCCAGACACGACACTAACCTATTTTTTCCATTTTTTCGGTGACTTCCCCATGACAACTCTATATCTTTTATACAAAAGGACTTCTGTAGTCTAATAAATTTAGGCTTTCTTTGATTCCCAACAGATACAGAAACCGAGTTCAGATACAACGGCTTGATTGAGCTCATTTCACTCCATGAAAAAGGTTTTGGAAAAAGAGATTTTTATCTCCTCTACACTGATATTTTATACTTCTTTCAGTCACGCAATATTCTGCATCTCCAAGAAGCTCTCTACTTCTTATTTAACGCTTGTCAACCTCTGCCCCTCCGGCAAATTTCTTCTAATGAGTAGCATCCGGGAAGCCCCTGTTCCCTTTGTGTGCCCCCGCTATCCTTCACATTATGTTTGATCTCAACATCCCACTAAAAATTGGATATTGATAGTAGCCTGTTATGATAATGAACCATTCATGTCTCAATGAGAAAAGGCATTTAAGACACCTGTTATCATTAGTAATAATAGATCATTGCTATGGTGGATGGAGATTTTTTTTTTTAATTATTATTGCACAGAAAAGGTCTTGAGAAACAGAGCAATTAATTTCCTGATACCTTACCAAGAGTGAGTACGATGTTAACCTTCACTTTGGGAAGTATTTGTAGGTAATTGGGCATGGCTGCTTGCAAGGGAGACAGTGAATTATATTCTAGAGTAGCCTCTTGACATATCCCAGCCATGAATAACTACTTGTTTAATGTTTTGTTTGGCATTTACTCCTTCATTCATTTATTTTAGGAACTCTTGTTAAATGACTCCTATTGGTCAGTTGCATGGTTAAATGCTGGGGTTGCAATGACTCAGTTTCATTCACTTATTCATTCAACAATCATGATACTATGTGCAAGGGCCCTGGATATTTAAAAATGGATTGTAGGCTGGGCACGGTGGCTCATGCCTGTAATCCCAGCACTTTGGGAGGCCGAGGTGGGTGGATCACTTGAGGTCAGGAGTTTGAGACCAGCCTGACCAACACAGCGAAACCCTGACTCTACTAAAAACACAAAAGTTACCCTGGCATGGTGGTGGGTGCTTGTAATTCCAGCTACTCAGGAGGCTGAGACAGGAGAATCACTTGAACCCAGGAGGCAGAGGTTGCAGTAAGCTGAGATTGTGCCATTGTACTCCAGCCTGGGTGACAGAGCAAGACTCTGTTTCAAAAAAAACAAAAAACAAACAAACAAACAAAGAAAAACTGATTCCTGGGTGTCACCCAGAGATTCTAAGTTAACTAATCTTAGTGTAGTTTGGGCATTCTGATATTTAAAAAACTTTCCAAGTGATTATAATATACATCCAAGCTTGGAAACCATTGCTCTACACCCTTGTACTTAAAGAGTGGCCTGTATTGCCGAGCGCAGTGGCTCAAGCCTGTAATCCCAGCACTTTGGGAGCCTGAGATGGGCGGATCACGAGGTCAGGAGATCGAGACCATCCTGGCTAACCCGGTGAAACCCTGTCTCTACTAAAAAATACAAAAAACTAGCTGGGCGTGGTGGCGGGCACCTGTAGTCCCAGCTACTCGGGAGGCTGAGGCAGGAGAATGGCGTGAACCCGGGAGGCAGAGCTTGCAGTGAGCTGAGATCCGGCCACTGCACTCCAGCCTGGGGGACAGAGCGAAACTCCATCTCAAAAAAAAAAAAAAAAAGAGTGGCCTGTACATCATCAGTGTTGGCACCACCTGGGAGCATGTAAGAAATGCAAAATCTCAGTCCTGACCCCAGCCTGCTAAAACCTCATCTGTGCCTTAACAAGACATTCAGGTGAGGTGTGTGTATATTAAAATTAGAGAAACACTGCCCTAGACCATCCCAGAGAATAAACACCATGGCTCCAGCAACCTTCCAAGTCAAATTGCCACAGACCCCCATATCAATTCCATTCCCATTCCCATATCTTTGAAAAGGGGAAAGATCTAATTTAGGACAGTTCTGCAGTAGATAAAATGTGACTGTGCCCTACTCAATCTATATCCAGACTTTCAAATCCCACACAACCCAGCCAGAGCGCAAGCATCTGCTTCTCCAAGCTGAAAGATCCAGATTTTTTATTATTCCACAGGACCACACTGGGAGGGAACAGAACAACCCCTGAAGAGGACATTTCACCACTGATCAGCTTCAAGAGGTCTCCCGGGAGTCCCCAGATCTCCCCACAACAAAGTGAGCTGACTTTAATCAGCAGCTGCCATCTCATCTGCATTTGAGATCCCATGAATATGCAAGCCGGGTGAATGGGGTCTCAAGGAAGAGGAATAATTGGCCCCTTACATTTGATATTCAGGACCGCTGTTCTCTTATGGTGCAGTTTTCCTCTCCAGCAGTCTTGTGAGGGATTTAGGTCGCAGCAAATACCATGGGCATTATCCATCAGAACAGGATCAAAGGAAAGAAGGAGTGCGTTTAAAAAAGTCCAGTGTGTGGTGTGATTACTTGATGCTACTATTAAATTTCTCCTGTGTTTTGCAACCTCTCTGGAGAGGATTTGCAAATACCCTATGCCTCATTAGCCTTGAGCCAAAGCAGCCCTGAGCTTGCTGCATGGTGAGAGGTGTGCGCTGGTACCTATCCCTCTGCAGCTATCTCCACCTCTAGGAAGGGAGAAATACAAGACCTCTCTAAAGGCAAGGTAACGTGGGGTTGTTTATAGACCTGAAGTATACAGATGTGGGCTCCAGAGCAGACACTGTTTTTGTCACTAGCATTTATTCTCTCTTCTTCCTTTAGGGAGTCATTCCCTCCTGGGTGCTAAATTTGCATGGTTTGGAGGGACCGATTGAATCAGGTATGGGTGTGACTCAGGCCCAGCCAATCAGAGCATCTCATTCTTCCAGCCACAGGGATTGGGTGAGGGATGCACATGTAACCCAATAACAGCCAATGAGAATTTAACTGGGACTGTTACGGGAAAGGGCAGGAATTTATACCTGGGAAAATCTAGAATCAGTCTGCCAGCAGTCATGTTACTGCAATCCTGTCTGAGACTAAAGCCAATACAGAGGAAAACAGAGGCAAAAGATGGGAAAGACAATTTTGAGCCCCTGGATTCAGCCATACCTGAAGTCTGGAGCCTTATCTGAGCCAGTGAATGTCCTTTTTTTTGTTTTGAGTTGGGTTTCTATCATTGGCAAGGGAATGAATCCTAACTGATAATGGGCTGTTTTGTTCATCTCCTATTTTGACACTATCTGGGGTTCTGCTTGTCACAGCCGTCACATTAAAGACAAGATAACGTAACATTAGTCTTTCTAGTAATATCATTGAGCCTCTGCTGTGTCCAAGACACTGTTGTAGGTGTAAAGGATAGTGCAACACATAAAACAGACCAAGTCCCCGCTCTTGTTGAACTTACCTGAGCTTTGAGTCAGAAGGTTTAGAGTGAGGTTCTATTTTACAGATAAAGAAATTAAATCTCAGAGATAGTCAACAACCTGCCCAAGGTCACCCAGAAAACATGTGATGGAACGAGAATTCAAACCCAGATTGGTTTTACCCCTTAGATCTGTGTGAAAATCTAAACCAGAAATTGAAAACTGGCAAAATCAGACCAGATCACGCCAAAGGATGTGTTTTATTTGGACCATGGTTTTTTTAAAATTTAGAATTATTAGCCATTGCTAAAACTCAGATTTTCTATACAGATCCAGATTTCTCAGTAGTACTGAGAAGTCGAAAGGTCTAGCAGCAACAGACTAGAAGCCTCACTTGGCAATAGCTGGCTGGGGCGAGAGGAGGCTGCACCCTCGAAACACAGCCACATTCTCCTGTTTGCCACAGTCTCTCCCTGGGCTACGTCTCTCACTTATGTTTGTCCCTTTGGACATTTGAGTTTGCAAGCCCTGCTGCAAGCATTGAAAAGGCATGCTTCGATATGCCCTCATCATTGCTTGAAGTCCCATTGCTTGGCATCTAGCACAGGATCAATGGTGGATCACTCTCATTCTTACCACTTTGCTCGAGATGGGACTGATAGAAGCTACCCATCCACTTGCCGTTTGCATATGATTAAACCTTCTGGAAGCAGAGCAATCAGATGGAATCAGCTCCAGGGAAACATATGTATGCCCTGCTGGTCTCCTTAATTTCTGGAGAGGAAGCCCAAGCATGCCCACAGCTCTGCAGGTGTTACAGACAATTCAGTGTTGAAGGCCAACAATATAAGTGAAAGCCAATATGGTGATAGAAATAAATGCACCTCTCCTATGTGTCTGAAGAATGAAGTGACAGATCAGAAGGGGTTGGTTGTTTTTATCATAGTGGAAAGAAAGAAAAAGTTTGGGGGAGAGCATCTAATTTGTTATTGAGCATTGGCTGTGTGCCAGGCACAATGCTGGGTGTTTAGGATACAGAGATGAGTGAGATGTGGTCCCTGCCCTCAGAGAACTCATAACCTAGAGGGAGTTAGAAAGCATTGCTCCCCGCTATGCAGCAATAGACCAATACACTGAGACAGTAGGATTTGCAGCAGAGAAAATTTTAATAATCACAAGGCCACACGAAGCAAGGAAATGGAAGGAATTGTCAAGTCTCAGATCCATTTGCTCAAGAATTTCTGGGCAAGGATTTTTAAGGGGATCATGAAGGGAGTTAGAACCTCACTCTAAACCTTCTGACTCAAAGCTCATGTAAGTTCAACAAGAGCAGGGACTTGGTCTGTTTTATGTGTTGCAGTATCCTTCGCACCTACAACAGTGTCTTGGACACAGCAGAGACTCAATGATATTACTAGAAATACTAAATGTTACATTATCTTGTCCTTAGATGGAGATATAGAAACACAGGATGCTGTAAAGTGCATGAGAACTGCGACACACTTCTTCCTGAAGTGCAAAGGTCACTTCCAGGTAGTGTGAACAGTGTGAGCAAGGAAACAGGAGGGTCAAACAGCAAAGCATATTAGGGGGACATGAGGTATGGCTGAAGCACAGGTTGCAAGGGGAGCTGGGGCCCCAGATTAGACAGGAGAAGTTGGCAGGGGCCAGATTGTTATAGGACTAACAGGTTCATAAGCCCACTATGCAGCAATAAACCAATACACTGAGGCAGTAGGATTTGCAGCAGAGAAAATTTTAATAATCACAAGGCCACCCGAAACAAGGAAATGGAAGGAATTCTCAAGTCTCAGACCCATTTGCTCAAGAATTTCTGGGCAAGGGTTTTTAGGATCATGAAGGGCAAGGAGGTAGAAAATTGGAATTGTCAATTGGTTGGGGTAAGGGGGATGAAATGATCAGAATATATAAACTGTATTCTTCTATGATTCATCTCTTTGCTGGGCCCTTCAGACCAGCTGATGTGGGTAGTTTTATTAAGTGGAACCTAAAGGAGAAACTCCAGCAAAATGTTTATCTTTTTACAATGTCTTAGATTTGTATCTATAGAACAGAAAAGAAATAAAGGATCTTGTGACAAGATCTGTTACCTTCGGATAGTAAACAGTAACCAACTACAAGGAACTGGACCAAAGGGCAAGCTGGCTTAATGATTACTGCTGATTGTGCTGCAAGCCTGGGTGAATTTTGTTTTTTCCACGTAATCAATTTTATTATTTTATTTTATTTATTTATTTGCTTTTTGAGATAGAGTCTGGCTCTGTCACCCAGGCTGGAGTGCAGTGGTATGATCTCAGATCACCGCAACCTCCACCTCCCGGGTTCAAATGATTCTCCTGCCTCAGCCTCCTGAGTAGCTAGGATTACAGGTGTGCACTACCACGCCTGGCTAATTTTTGTGTCTTTACTAAAGATGGAGTTTCACCATATTGGCCAGGCTGGTCTCAAACTCTGAACTCTGACCTCACGTGATTCATCTGTCTCAGCCTCCCAAAGTGCTGGAATTACAGGCATGAGCCACCACATCCAACCCACTTCATCAATTTTATAAAGTTTTCTCAGGGACGGTTTCAAGATCATGATGGGTCCTTCATGTCATGTTCAATTAGGTTATCATAGGGAGTAAAGGGATGAACTCACACAGACCTGGGGTGAAATCTCTGCTCCTTGTCTGCCTTGCTAGGTCACCTTTGGCAAGTGATGTCACTTCCCTGAGCCTCAGTTTCCTCATCTATAGAATGGAAAACTATCAGGGCTTACCTAATAGAGTTTTGGCAATGATTAAAATAATGTGTTCAGGTGCTTACTATAGTGCCTGGCACTAAGTATTTAATAAATGTTACTGTGCAGAGCTCCTGAAAGATAAGGCAAGCGGTTAATAATTTCCCCACAGATACTTAATTTGCTGCTGAGGATACGATAAAAGGAGATCCTGGAGAGATTTTGATGCTTCAGCTCCTTTAGGAGAGCACTTCTGCATCCCTTCCCACGCCTATGGATGTGACGTGTCAAGTATCTAGGGAATACGAAGAGTTTTAAGAGCCTCAGACAAGAAAAGAAGTTTCTGATTTTCTTCTTCATTTGCACTTTTATAAATGTGTTGGGGCTGTGGGTCACTCTGAATTATTCAAATGCTTTCTTAACATGGCCCATGATGAAGTGAGTGCTTTCGACTTGTGCTTTCAGAGGTGACATCATTTGAAAGTTATCGGCAACACCTCCTCTGAGATACCAGGGGAAACTGCATTGTTTAGACAAGTGCTAATAATTTAAGCCTCCTGTAAATTAGGAGGGAAAAACTGATAAAGTTCAGAAAGAAACAGTTTACATTTGCAATTTGCGTTTGTAATAAGAAGTGCCTTATATGACAATGGCATATGCAGAGAACTGAGAGGGTTGAGAGAGTGGGGAGGGGTGGTCATCCTGCTCCCCTGTCAAGCTGGCGTGGTGCCTAAACCCCCACCATGATTCCATTAATTTGAGGCTTGAAGACTTTTATAGTACTTTTGGATTTATTTTTTAAAATGCAAATACTGTTATAAGAAGGCAAAGATTTTCAGATAATGGCTTTTTAAATATTCCAGCTATATGCTGTTTATGCCCAAAACCAGTTACAACAAAAGTTTCTGAATAAATGAACAGGTAAAGATGCACTGGGAAAACGCAAAAGCAACAGTGGAAAGCATGATTGGTAACAGTACCATCACACAGAATGCAATGTAAGGCCAAAGGCATGCATTTTTCAAAATGAGAGATCATAAAATGATAAAAGGTATGACCCTTGGGGAAAACAGTTTAGTAATGAAACCATCTGCACCAAACTACAGAGCATAAAGGAAAGAAATCAGGCACTATTTGAATCAACATGAACACAGAAGCAGGTAAATAAATCCTGGTGTACCCTTACTATGAATTATTACGCAGGTATTAAAATGGATGAGTTATGTCTGTGTATATTTGGTCCAGAGTAGGGGCTCTCAACCCTGGCTATACATAAGACTCATCTAAAGAGCTTTGAAAAATGCCTCTGCCCAAAGTGGTTCAATTGGTCTTTGATGTGCTCAATTACTGGAATTGTTTGAAAACCCTGCATGTGATTCCAATGTACGATCAGGGTTGAGATTCATCAGCATAGACAGACTTCCTTAATGTATTAAATAAAAAAGTAAAGAAAAGAGAAAGGAATAAAAGAAAAAAGAGAAAAGAAGAAATAAATAAGAGAACAAACATGAAAATGTGTATTTTTCATATTTTTGTCTGAGCATTGTAAAAAATGAGAAAAGATAAATAATACCAAAAGTAAACATTGGCTATCTAATTTGGGAGCAGTGGAATTTGGAGTTCAGGGAGACTAATTATTGAATTTCTTTACATATCACTCTGTGTTATTTGACTTGCAACAATTAGCATGAGCTGTTGTGTAACTTTAAAAAAATCAGTCATTCAACAACAATTAGCTAAGCATCTACTATGCGGTAAGCACCACTCTAGCTTCTGAAGATATAACAGTAGATAAAACAGACAAAATCCTTACTTTCATGGGTCTTACGATCAAATACATTTTTAATAAGTTGCAAATAAAATTCTAATGCATTTTTAATGTTAATACATTGGAATAAGACAAGTTGCCTTATCAACTGTTGTCTTTGTGTAATTAAGACGTGTGGAGACAATGGGATAATGGGTACAGATTGGTCGTTCCAGAATGATATCCGAGTTTGGTGGGTAAATAAAGGTCTAGGAATGGACCCTGCGGCCTACAGAGCATGTAGTTCAATTGCAAGTTAATTAGCCATTTTCGCAAGAGGTTGTCTTCACTGTGAAGCAGATGATCAGGGGTCGTTCTGTGCATAAGCTGAATATGCAGTGGGAGGTATTAATAACAGCATATTCCTAAATTCACAAACTTTCCTTTGGTCCCTGCATGTCCAGTGGCTCCAGCCTCCCAGGCCATCTAAACACAGGTCCTCAAGAGCTTAACAGGAAGGACTGACTGCATGAGCAATAAGAATAGCTTATTGCTGTCTTATCTAAGCCACTTCATGTGCTATATTCATGAAGTCTATCTAACACCTGGGCTTAAAAGAGAAGTCTACTGGAAACAACATGATAAATAACCCTCATCCCCCTATTTGAATAAAATAGCATTCAAACAATTTCCACAGACTTGAGGCTCCTTAGATCAGAAAGTAGCTTAGGAGTCTACTAACTTTCTTAACTAGTGTTCTGGTCCTGACCACCTCTGGGTTTCTGTCAATATCCTCAGATTTCCAAGGACAAAGTTCCCAGCTAGACGTACCTAAAAGTCCTCTGGAGTCCTGTCAAAAGTTTAACCTCAGAACAGTTTTGCAAGCTGACATATAGCCAGGAATAGTTTATGTTTCTGTAAGCTGGGGAGTTAAAACCTCATAATTCATAGGATATGAGGTAGAGTACTCAAAAGGGTATCGTATTAATAGTGTAGAAATGTTAGCCCTGGACTAAAGGACCTCCTTAGCAAAACTTAAAAGTGAGCCCAGAAAGCATCAAACTGTGTACTAGTAAATTTATGTCCCAGAACAAAGCTCAAAAATATTTACAGGGTTACAAAAATATTCAGCACCCAACAAGGGAAAATTCAAAGTGGCTGATTGCGATAAAAATTTCCAGGCATACAGAGAAGTAGGAAAATATCACCCATAATGAGAAAAAAAATTATTCAATAGAAAGAGAACCACAAATGACACAGATAAGAGACTAAGCAGACAAGGAAAACAAAACAGTTATTGTTGCTATATTCCACATAGAAAAGCTCCAATGTGTTAAGTGAGAAGACATTTTAAAAGACCCAACTCAAACTTCTAGAAAGGAAAAGAGGGAATACAACAGAGGAAAATATTAGTGAATTTAGATGGAACGATTAGTGAATATAGATGCAGCAGAGAGAAAAATTAGTTAATTTAAAGACAGAAATGAAACAATTCAAGATAAAACCAGAGAGGAAAAAAAGACAGAAGATCAGCAGAGCATCAGGACACCGAGAGACAGATTTGTATAGCCTAAAAAATGTGTAATTATAATCCCAAAAGAAAAAAGGGGGTAAAAAAGATATATTTGAAGAAATAATAGCTAAAAGTTTGAAATTTGATGAAATCTATAAACCAAGAATATCAAGAAATATAATGAAACCAAAACACAAGAATCATGAAAAAAATGATGCAATGGCATATCATAATCATATTATTAAAACCAGTGAGAAACTAAAAAAAATTAAACCAGAAAGAGAACAAAGACGTACAGAGGGTCAAAGATATGAATAAAAGGAGACTTCTTAGTGGAAATAACTCAAGCCGGAAGACTGTTCAGCAACATTCTTAAAGTACACTACCAACAACAAAATTTGTTAACCTTGAATTCTAAATGCAGTGAAAATGTATTTCAAAAATAAAAGACCTTCTTACAGATACAAAGGCGGAAAAAATTTACCAGATCTATATTACAAGAAATGTTGTAGTTAAAGAAATGTTAAAGAAAATTATTTTAGGCAGAATAAAAGTGATAGCAGAAGAATTTGAATCTACACAAAAGAGTGAAGAGCATCAGAAATGGTAAATGTATAGGTAAATATTTGCCTATACAGCTATACATTTAGCCCTGGACTAAAAAGGACCTCTTTAGCAAAACTTAAAAGTGAGCCCAGAAAGCATCAAACTGTGTACTGGTAAATTTATGTCCCAGAACAAAGCTCATTTACCATTTCCGATGCTTTTCTGATCTTATTTTTCTATATTTCTTTATCTTTATTTTATTTCTTTATCTTTCTATATTTATTTTCTCTTATCTTATTTTTCTTATCTTTTGCTTTTCTTTTCTTGTTTTTCAAAATCTCTTTAAAGACAAAATAATGAGAATTTATTATGGGGTTTATAGTATATGTAGAATTATAATATATGACAAAAGTAGCGCAAAGGGAGATGGAAATATTCTATAGTTAGATTCTTTTTTCATTATTGGTTTTTTTTTTTTTCTTTTTTGCAACAGAGTCTTGCTCTGTCACTCAGATGAGTGCAGTGCTGCAATTTTGGCTCGTTGCAACCTTCGCCTCTGGAGTTCAAGCAATTCAAGCAATTCTCCTTCCTCAGCCTCCTGAGTAGCTGGGACTACAGGCATGCACCGCCACATCCAGCTAATTTTTGTATTTTTTAATAGAGACGGGGTTTCATCATGTTGGCCTGGCTGGTCTCAAACTCCTGGCCTTAAGCAATTCGCCTGTCTCAGCTTCCCAAAGTGCTTGGATTACAGGTATAAGCCACTGTGCCCAGCCTAGATTCTTATATTATATGGAGATGGTATATGGTATACTATTACCTGAAGGTAGGCTATGATAAATTAAGAATATATACTATAAACTGAAGGCCACCATTAAAAAGGAAATCCAAAATGTTATCACTAACAAGCTAACAAAGAGACAAATGGAATCATAAATAAAACTCAATTAAACCAAAAGAAGGCAGAATAATAGGGAAAAGAGGAAATAAATGGGACACCAATACCAATATGGAAGATCTAACTCCAATTACGTAAATGATCGTATTAAATGTAAGTGGGTTAAGTACCCCAGTTAAAAGACACGGATCATCAGATTGGCTAAAAAGGCAAAATCCCACTGAAACCTGCCTACAAAAATTCACCTTTATCTAAATACTTGACTGGGTGTGGTGGCTCACATCTGTAATCCCAGCACTTTGGGAGGCTAATACGGGTGGATCTCCTGAGGTCAGGAGTTCGAGACCAGCCTGACCAACATGGAGAGATCCCGTCTCTACTGAAAATACCAAAAATTAGACAGGCATGGTGGTGCATGCCTGTAATCCCAGCTACTCGGGAGGTTGAGGCAGGAGAATCGCTTGAACCCAGAAGGCAGAGATTGTGGTGAGCTGAGATCACACCATTGCACTCCAGTCTGGGCAACAAAAGCAAAACTCCGTCTCGGAAAAAAAAAAAAAAAAGAAATATATATATATACTCAATCAGGATAAAAGTAAAAAAAATGAAAAAATATACAAGGTTAACACTAACCAAAAAAAAAGACCCTGAGTAGCTGTAACAATATGAAACAAAGAATATTACCAGAGAAAAAGAAGGGTAAACTCAATGTGATAAAGGAGTCAATTCAACAAGAAGTTATAACAATTTTAAACGTGGATGCAGGTTATAACAAAGCTTCAAAATACATGAATAAAAAGCTGACAAAACATAAAGAAGAAATTCTCAAATGTAATGAATGTGTTCAAAAGCTCTCACTCAACAATTGATAAAACATGTAGACAGAAAATCAGCAAGGATATAGAATAGAATAAGAGAAATAACACTTCGAACCAACTTGAACAAATTGACATTTATAGAACACTCCAGCCAACAAAAGCAGAATATACCTTCTTTTCAAGTACACACAGAACATTTACCAAAATAGACTGTACCCTGGCCATAAAAACTAGATAGATGGTTTTGATGAATAGATTTGATGAAAAGTATATTATCTGATAACAACTGAATTAAATTGTATAATGAAAAGAAATTAGTAACAAAAAAGATACCTGTAACATCTCCACATATTTGGAAAACTAACAAACTTCTAACTAAAACAAAATTGCTCAAAGAAACTAGAGTATTTTGAAGTGAATCAAACAAAATAAAACATATCAAAGTTTGTGGAATACAGCTAAAGGAGAGCTCAGAGAGAAATATATAGATCTAAACACATATTAGAAGAGAAGATACCAAATCGATGATATCAGCTGTAACCTGAATAAACTAGAGAAGGAAGAGCCAACTAAACCAAAGCAGAAGAAACATAGTAAAGAAAAGTACACAAATCAGTGAAGTAGAAAAAAATTATTAAAAAACTAAAAGTTGGTTCTGTGAAAAGATCAATAAAATTTATAAACTTTGCCAGGCATGGTAGCTCATGCCTGTAATCCCCCAGCACTTTGGGAGGCCGAGGCAGATGGATCACCTGAGGTCAGGAGTTGGAGACAAGAGCAAAACTCCTTCTCAAAAAAAAAAAAATATATATATTATAAACTTCTAGTAAAATTGATCAGAAAAAAAGAAATATGTAAATCATCAGTATCAAGAATGAAAGAGAGGACATTACTCTTGTTCCTATAAACGTTGAAAAGGTAATAAAGGAATAATATTACGAACACTTTTATGACAGCACAGTCAACAACTTAGATGAAATGAGTAAATTCTTTGAAAACCACAGACTACCAAAGTTCACTCAAAGAGGAGCAAAAACTTGAATAGCCTTGTACCTACTAAAGAAATTACAGGAGGTGGCAGCCATATTGGAAAGAAAAAAATAAAACTATCTTTATTCACAGACATTAACATTTATGAGGAAAATTTTACAGAATCTACCAAAAAGCTACTAGAACTAATGGGTAAATTTAACAAGGTTTCTAGATATTAGGCCAATATTTTTTTTCCGTTTTATTTTGTAAAAGTCTCGCTCGTTGCCCAAGCTGGTCTCAAACTCCTAGCTTCAAGTGATCCTCCCACCTCAGTCTTCCAAAGCGCTGGGATTGCAGACATGAGCCACAATGCCCAGTCAGGTCAATTTGTTTCTAAAACATCTATTTTGTATCTATATCCTGATAGTGAAAAAATGGAAATTAAAATTTATGAAAACAACAGTATTTACAATAGCATCAAAACTATAAAATACTTAGGGATAAATTTGACGAAAGTTATGCAAGACCTATACACTAAAAATCATAAAGTATTGCTCAGAGGAATTAAAGAACACCCAAACAAATGGAGAGATAGATTGTGTTATTTTTTTTTTTCTATCTTTTTGCTAAGGATGGCTTTGGCTATCCTGGGTTTCTTATGGGTCCACATAAATTTCAGGATTTTTTTCTGATACAGTGTTTATGGATTGAGAAACTCCATGTTGCTAGGGTGTCAATTCTCAGATTGATCTATAAAGTCAACACACATCCAAAATCCTAGCAGACTTTATTTGTATGAATTGAATAGCCACCAATGAAGTTCATATGGAAATGCAAAGCACCTACAATTGCCGAAACAACTTTGCGAAAGAGCAATAAAGTTGGAGACCTTGCACTACAAGATTTCAGTGCTTATTATAAAGAGAGTGTCATCTACACAGTGTAGTATTGGCAAAAGGATAGATCAATGGAGTAGAAGACAGGTCAGAAACAGATCTACATGGATATGGTCAGTTGATTTTTAACAAATATGCCAAAGCCAGTCAATGAAAATGAAGAGAAAACCACCAAATGGGAAAAAATACTTGCCTGTATCTACATATGACAAAGAACTTCTATCTAGAATATGTTAAAAAAAACTCCTACCACTCAATAAGAAGAAGACAAACAACCCAATATAAATATTTGGACAAACACTTCACCAGAGAACATATACAAAAGTTAAGTAAGGTTAGACAATTTTCTCAATATTGTTAGTCATTGGAGAAATGTCAAATAAACCACGCTGAGATACCGCTAACCTCATATAGAATGACTGGAATTAAAAAGACAGACCATACCATGTTTTTGTGAAGATGTGGAAGAACTGGAACTCCCATACACTACTGGCGAAAATGTAAAATGTTAACAACCACTTGGGAACATGGTTTGGTAGTTCCTTAAAAATTTAAACATTCCACTCCTAGGTGTTCATCAAGGAGAAGTGGAAGCATATGTCCACACAAAGAAAGAAACGTACACAAATGGTCAAAGCAGCTCTATTTGCAATAGCCCAAAAATGTAAACACCCCAAAAGTCTATCACTGGGGGATAAATAAACAAAGTGTGGTGTGTCCATAACATGGGAGACACCTCAGCAAAAAAATTGTATCCACTATCATACAGCAATCTGTGTGAATTTCAATATATGCTAACCGTAATTATGCTAATTGAAATAAATCAGACAAAAGAGTATATATTAATATTAAATGAATCTGTGGACACAACGTTCTAGGAAATTATGAACTGATACAGAGAGAGAGAGTAGATCCATAGTTATCTGGGGATAGGAGAAGTGGAAAGGTATAGAGATGAGGGCAGCTTTACAAAAGGACACAAGGCAACTTTTGAGAGTCCTGCATACGCTCATGATCTTGATTGTGGCAATAATTTTACAGAGGCATGATAATGTCCAAATACATTAAATGGTACACTTCAAATTTGTAAAGTTACTATATGTAAATTATACCTCAATAAAGTTGTAAAAAAAAATCCAAACCCCACTTCCATGCACAGAGATACTGATTAAGTGTAAGTAGGTAAGGTCTAAGAACATGCTAACGTAGGGAGTCCCTGAACTGCACTTTGGAAAATGCTGCTGGAAGAAATTATTAATATATATCTTGGCTATACCAGCCCCTGCCTGGAGTACCACATGCTGGCCATGGTTAGCCAGTTTGCTCTAATCAGCCAGGCAGGCAGGCCCAACATAATTGGAACCCATGTTCACCCTTTTGTTCCTCCCCTTCTTCTCTCTACACTGGTTCATCCACAGGTTCCTTTTTCCTTCTTGGCTATCTAGATAGTTAGATATATAGATAGATCTATCTAGATAGATAGATGAGATGTAATGAGACAAAGGGCCAACTGAGCTGATCACGCACGGCTGTCTGCTGACAGCAAAGCTAAAAGAGCGTTGTAACTCACCCTCTGGGGTCTGGGGGTTGCAGGCACCCCCACCTGGATACTGCCGTGGGGCCTGCACGGAGTTTGCTCCTGCCAGTGCTGAAGCAGTTGGCCGGTTCCTGCGCTTGTTCGCCTACACACTCCCTCCCACTCCCTCACTCCACTGGTTTTGGCTGCCCCTCCTCAAAAGTCTTCCCCCTGTGGCTCATTTCTCAAAACATCCCCCCAAATTGCCTTTGGCATCCCCATTCTTAAGCAGGAAAAATCCTTCAACTAAGAGAAAAAGCATTACAAACGTTTTAAAACTGATTCACAGGAAAGATGTTCTTTTGTCTGGAAAGGCTACACACTAAGCTCATTCTAATGGAAATTTGTTAATGGCTTACTAAAACACCTTTTTTTGTAGCCACAGATTTTTGTAGCTGTCTCTTTTGTGACTGCATGTGTATAGCTGTGAGATCTTCCACTTTGAGGCCAGTGGGCAACCTAAGTGATGCAGAATATTTTCTTGACCTCTTCATGGGACTCGTGATGGGGTGCCCTGTTTACTCACCCTGCCCCACTCAACCCCTTGTGGGAGGGAGTGTAGGCGAACAAGCACGGGAACCGGCCAGCTGCTTACGCACTGGCAGGAGCAAACTCCGTGCAGGCCCCACGGACAGCATTCAGGTGCGGGTGCCTGCAACCCCAAGACCCCAGAGGGTGAGTTACAGTGCTCTTTTAGCTCTGCTCTCTGCAGACAGCAGTGTGTGATCAGCTCAGCTGGCTCTTTGTCTCATCATATGGGGTGGCTGCCCTCGGTCAGCAAGGCCAAAGGGCCAGCGTGAAAGCCTTTTCGGGTATCCATACTTGGTGTGCCCTGAATTCTTGTCTGGTTCCCAGGAGGAATAAGGTCATGCAGATAAATTGAAGGATAGTGAATGCAAGCATCTATTGAGCAACGAAAGCAGCTCTCAGAGGACAGGGGAGCTGGAGAGGGGACGGGAAGGGCAGGTCGCTGTCCTCTGAAGTCAAGTCACTTCTCTGCCAATCCAACCACCATCTCTGAAGTCAAGTTGCCTCTCTTCACTGTCCAGCTGCTTCTCTTTCTCTCTCTGCCAACTGAGTCTGGGGTCTGTATAGGCAAAAGATGGGGGTGGGGCAGGCCATAGGCAGTTCTGGAAAAGGCAACATTCGATTGGTAAAAAGACATGATTCAGAAAGAACCAATTGGGAGAGAGCAGGTACACAGGGATGGAAGTTCTCACTTTGGGCCACAGGTTTCAGCCTTTTCAGCTGGAAGATGGGGTTTTGCTGGGGACTTGCCCCTGTCTGCCTAGAATTTCTCTGCCTCTCTCTATCACAAGTGTATACTGTATTAGTAGAGAAAATACAGTTTTCTTAAAAAGAGTAAGAAATGTAAATGAAAACACAATAAACCTTTTACATAATACTAATAATAACCAAGACCAATGCATTTCGCCTTATCAGTAAGTGTGTTTGTGTGGATTACAATGATTTTATTTTGTTAACGAACGGCTTCTGTCCATAAAGATGCTGTCCATTTGTCTATCCCACTCCACTTTTGCCTGCCTTTCCTTGAGCGGTGATTTCATCCCTTTCTCTGGACTGGTTTGGGCTGTCAGCCTTTCAACGGCCATTTTATTTGAAGGTCACTTTCCTAGAACCCAGACCTCTGCTGTCAGGGAAAGCCGGCTGGAAAACATTTTTTTTAGAGCTAGGGGCAGCATTCGTGTCTTTGGAGCTGACTAATGTACTTCTCTATGTGAGACAATAAAAATCCAATTAGAAAAGCCGCCCTGGCTTGGATGTCTCTGCTCACTCAGTCAAAAGAGGACTTTATATACATAACAACAATGATTCTATACATTGATTGACTACTTCTAATTTATGTAGTGCTTCTGGGTTCATTAGAGAAATAATATTAGGCCAGGTGCAGTGCCTCATCCCTGTAATCCCAGCACTTTGGGCGGCCAAGGCGGGTGGATCGCCTGAGGTCAGGAGTTCGAGAGCAGTCTGGCCAACATGGTGAAACCCCGTCTCTACTAAAAATAAAAAATTAGCTGAGCATGGTGGTGGGTGCCTGTAATCCCAGCTACTTGGGAGGCTGAGGCAAGAGAATCACTTGAACCCAGGAGGTGGAGGTTGCAGTGAGCCGAGATGGCACCACTGCACTCCAGCCTGGGTGACAGAATGAGACTCCATCTCAAAAAAAAAAAAGAAATAATATCAGTCAGGGCTCTGTTGCAGGTACCCAAAACTCTCAGCTGAATGAATTCAGCAAAAGAGAAAAAAATTGAAAGTGTAAGGTTAAACTTCAGGCACGTCTTGATCCAGGGACTTATCTGGGGACCCCGTTATTTCTCTCTTTCTCTTGTCTCTGCTGTCTATTTGGCTGGCTTCTTTTTTTTTTTTTTTTTTTTTTTTTGAGACAGAGTCTCGCTCTGTCGCCCAGGCTGGAGTGCTGTGGCTGGATCTCAGCTCACTGCAAGCTCCACCTCCCGGGTGCCCGCCATTCTCCTGCCTCAGCCTCCCGAGTAACTGGGACTACAGGCGCCCACCACCTCGCCCGGCTAGTTTTTTGTATTTTTAGTAGAGACG
>NW_012102621.1:1543900-1566377 GCF_000951045.1 Mandrillus leucophaeus | reverse complement strand
AAAATTGTGCAGTAGATGCTGCCAGTGCCTTGCCCAGATCCTCAACACAAGGCCAGTGCATCCATCTTCCAGCTCCTGATCCATAGAGCCTACTGCATTCTTCTCTGTGCAATCACTTGCTATTGATAGGAGCCTTCTACCCAGTTGTGCCTGGGAAATTATGTCCTTCTCCTGCGAGTGGCCAGTAACCCATGTCTGATGGGTATGGGTGTATTAAGCCCAGCTACCTGGCTTCTGGGTAGGACAAACTCTGTGCTATAATTCATGCTCCAAAGAGATCAGGCTTAGTCCAAACTTCACCTGAAACCACTTCTTTACTTCCCTTCCTGTCCTGCCTCATCTGCTTCCCTTAATGCATTACTCATTTGTCCAGAGAGCACATGCCCTTAATAAAACACTGGCATGAGATTTTCTGTTGCAAGCTCTGCTTCCAGGCAACAAAGCCTACAACAGATCAAAATAACAAAAGCCAGCCAAGTAGCAAAACCAACAACCAATCCAAAGAATGATGATGATGATGACACCGTGTATCAAGGACCATGATAGGGACTGAGTATTATGCTAGATGTTTTACATATATTTGTTTATATTCTTTTTTATTTTTTGAGACGGAGTCTTGCTCTGTCACCTAGCTAGAGTGCAGTCGCGTGATCTCGGCTCACTGCAACCTCTGCCTCCCAGGTTCAAGCAATTCTCCTGCCTCAGCCTCCCTAGTAGCTGGGATTATAGGCATGTGCCACTACGCCTGGCCAATTTTGTATTTTTAGTAGAGACGGGGTTTCTCCATGTTGGTCAGGCTAGTGTCGAACTCCCGACCTCAGGTGATCTGCCCGCCTCTGCCTCCCAAAGTGCTGGGATTACAGGCGTGAGCCCCTGCGCCCGGCAAATATGTTTTTTAAAGGAAAGAAAATAGCATCCACATCAGGCTGTTTGTTACTAATGCAGAAACTTCCTTTTAAAAGGGAGAATAAAATGATAAGGCTAGGAGTCTACCAACTTCCCATGATTCTACCAGTGATTAAAAGTCAATCGTTCCAATATTTTGTTCTGTTCTGAGCTTTCCAGAACTTAATTCTGCCTCCTAAATTGAGATCGGAAAACTGGTGGAGAATTGAAATCCTCTGGGCCATTTCTCTCTTCCAGATACTTCAGTCGCCATCAGCGCTGTCTTAATGAATCTCAACTCTATTAAATTGTTATTGGGTCTTGAAGCAGGTCATTTGTAACCCCTGTTTCTCAGAACAGAAGTCAAACTGTGGAAAGGAATAGGGAAACAGAAAGCAGAAGCAGAATGAGATTAAGATGTAATTTCCTATGGTGGATCCACATTTAATTAACTTTTTCTGAACAAAATGCTCTGACATGGTGGGGTCATACTGTCAAGGAGGTTGTAGCTGGTGGAATCTTGCCCCTTGGGACTGTCTAGAGATGAAGAGGGTAGGAAACCCAGGGGTGGCTTCTCTTTCTGGAGAACTGGATCTTTTGCTGCCAGGAGTCTGGAGAATTTAAACTTCTTGAGTCAATTCAATTTAGGTAAGAACTAATTCATCTTCTCTCCATCACCCAATCGCCATGCCAGATCATGTTCCTGTCATGTTTCATTACCTCCTTTCACCTGGCATCCCTGGTTCACACCTGTATTTGCAGCAGTTTGGGAGGCCAAGGCGAGTGGATCACTTGAGGTCAGGAGTTCGAGGCCAGCCTGGCCAACATGGTGAAACTCCATCTCTACTAAAAAAAAAAAATACAAGAATTTGACTGGGTGCAGTGGCTCATGCCTGTAATCCCAGCACTTTGGGAGGCTGGGGTGCGTGGATCACTTGAGGTCAGCAGCTTAAGACCAGCTTGGCCAACATGGTGAAACCCCATCTCTACTAAAAATACAAAAATTAGCCAGGTATGGTGGCTCACACCTGTAATCCCAGCTACTCAGGAGGCTGAGGCACAAGAATTGCTCGAACCCAGGAGGCAGAGGTTGCAGTGAACCAAGATCACACCACTGCACCCCAGCCTGGGCAACAGAATGAGACTCTGTCTTCAATCAATCAATCAATCAATCAATAAAAACTGACATCCTGCCTTCAATCTTAAGCCACTTTCTACCCCCGTGCACTCTAAAAAGAATAATTATTAATTGAGCCTCAACTACGTCCTGATACTCTAATCACACCACATGGATTAATTTATTTAATCCTCACGATAAATCTGTGGGTTATGTAGGATTATCATATTCACTTTGCAGAGGAGGAAGCAGGGCTTAGGGAAAGGAAATGGCTCGCCCAAAGTCCCACATGCTGGTCAATGGTGGAGGTGAGATCCCAGCCCAGGGAAGCCTGATTCCAAAGACAATGTTATTTATCTATATTGCATAATGGTAAGGTTTAGGCTTCCATTGAACTCATTACCCAAACAGTGCACATCGTATCCAGTAGGTAATTTTTCAATCCTCACCAACTCCTACTGTCCCCTTTTGGAGCCCCAGGGTCTATTATTTCTGTCTTTGTGTCCACGGATGTCCCTTGTTTAGCTTCCGTTTATAAGTGAGAACATGCAGAATTTGATGTGCTGTTTGTGAGTTATTTCACTAAGCACATTCCAGGCAGAGGAAAGAGCATAACCAGATCTGACCAAGTGTCTCTTATTAGCTTTCTGGGATTCTCTGCCACCCAATTAATGAAGTCCATTTCTTTATTCTAGCAAGTTGCCAAATTGGGCTTTAATCTAGGTCCCATCTTATTCCCAACTCCCTGACACTCTCCCCAACGTACCTGCCACTCCAACCTTTCTAACCTTACCGTGTTTCAAACATACTACTCTCTGTCATATTTATGCACCTTTTGTTAATTTTCCATTTTATTTTAGATTATTTTATTTTGTCTTTTATATTTTATTTCTCTTTTTTGATTATTTTATTTTTTATTTTAGGTTCACGGGGTACGAGTGCAGGTTTGTTACGTGGGTATATTGCATAATGGCGAGGTTTGGGCTTCTATTGAACCCATCACACAAATAGTACACATTGTGTCCAGTAGGTAATTTTTCAACCCTTGCCAACTCCCACCCTCCCCACTTTTGGAGTCCTCAGTGTCTGTTACTTTCATCTTTGTATCCATGTGTACTCATTATTTAGCTTCCACTTATAAGTCAGAATATGCAGCATTTGAATTGCTGTTTCTGACTTATTTTACTTAGGATAAGGGACATGCCAAGCAGAGGAAAGCACATACACAAAATGTGCATAACCTTTGCCCACTTTTACGGGCTGGGAATGTCCTTCTTTCTTTCCTGTCTGGGGAATACTAAGTCAACATCCAAAGCCCCAAAGGCACATCCCCTGTAAGGCCTTATTTGACTGTCCGAGAAGAAACTCATCCCTCTTTCTCTGGCTCCCAGAGCACTTTTGCCAAATACTTCCAGGGCACCTCAATTTTGCACCGTAATTACATTGTGGTTTTTTTTGTTTGGTGTTGTTTTGTTTTTGAGACAGAGTCTTGCTCTAGCCATGTAATTAAGCTTGTACTGTTCAACAGTAAACACAGTATTTCATATTACTCAAGGTTGTTCATTGTAAATTAAATGTGCATTGCAAACTAAAATATCATTTTGCTTATAACAAATTGAACTCTCTTTCTTGCGTTGATGGCCTGAGTTGGATCTAACCTGAGTGTATTTTATTTGGCCCACATACTATTTTACAAATTATGTTTCAGAGTTTCCAAACTCTAACCAAAAATCTAAAAGTCATGAATGTTTACATTTTTAAAAGCACATTTTAAAATAATATATATTTGTTTAATTCTGAAAAGGTAGATCTAGCAACACAGAGTATCCATTCCTGAGAGACTGCTGAGTATTTTCCAGTTTTCCCCTAATCATACTTATTTATTCTGTTTCCTTCCTGGCCCCTCCAGGTATTTCAGTTTGCAACTCCTAGTTTAGTTTAACAAGTCAATCACAAAGGAATCAACCGTGAAATTGAAGACGTAGTCACCCAAGAGCATATTTTAATTTAAATTTAACATTAGCCAATGCTTCAGGCTAATGATGAACACTATCTAGCTGTTCCAACACACAACACACACACAACGCGCACACACACACCCCAAGGCTTCAGAATGAGTTCTATTAATTCAACCAAACAACTACGTACTGAGTACCTACTACGTGTCAGAAACAATGTCAGGTGTTTTGAGAACAACATCAACTTAATCCTTGCTCTCAAAAAGCCCAGAGACAAGTAGAGCAAATATACAACTGAATGGAAAATTGCAATGCAATGAAATAATCACTAGGTTAACGAGTGTATTACGGAAATTGTGATGTGAAGTTTGTTCCCCCAGTTTTTAAAACGTACAGAATCAGTCTAGGAAGCAAAGGGGCGTTGAATAAAAGCTTAAAACTGCCTTTCTCTTTGGGTTTGAAGAAGTCTTTACAGATTTGGAGGAGATCTGTAAGTGACTCACTTAAGGTCAATGGTTGACATTATGTGCAGGACTGTAACTCAAGAACTGGGCAGGTTTTTTGTTTTTTGTTGTTTGTTTTTGGCAGGAGACCTACTAATTTCCTCCCACTGACTTGAAAAGTGGATTGCCCCCTTGCTGATAAATTTAGAAAACATTATTAGGACATAGTTAGCTTCAGGCCACTCCTGTGTAATATCTCTTGATTTCTCTGAGATCATTATGATGGCAAAATGTGGACTGAAAGATATTTCTGTCTTGTGGGCCTTAATCTAGAATATCTGCCTGAGTAATGATAATTTGTGTTCTTGGTGGTCAGCTTAGAAGTCAGTCTTTAGTGCAATGCCACAGGATCATTACATCGATTAAGGGCTTGGAGGAAGCTCTAGTGGTCAGGCTGATCCAATTTGTATTTGACAAAATTCGGAGTGGAACAGCTAATCCTCAAAATGAAGGAATCCAACTGAGAAAGATCTCACTAGACTGGAATACTGGGGACAAGCCAAAAGATGAGCATTAACCAGGATAACTATTACCTTTTTAAAAATCAATTGCTCAAGTAGAGAATGGAGAAGATCTGGCTTGGCTGTGGTTCCCACGAGAAAGACCTGGGATGTGTTGGAGGCTTGTGCGAGCCAAAAGTAATACAGTGCCATAAAAAGACATCAATAGAGAAAACTGTTTGGGTTAATAAATGACAAAAATCCAAATCAAATTGATTTAAGTGATATGGAGAATTTATTGGATCATATACCTAAAAACACCAGTAGTGAACTCTAAATATTAGTCATGTTTTAATGTGTATCAACCAACCTCCTTGTGTATCTCTCAAGATCAAACATTTAGATCCATGGGACACCTTGGCTTGGCTGGACCAAGCTGGACTCAGGACTTCTGATTGCTTCCGAGTGCTCCATGGGTCTTCTGTCTGGCTCCCACAGAGACAGACAGTGGCAACTTGGGTAGGGTCATTTCATGGCTAATCACAGGAGATAAAAGGGCAAATGGAAATGGAAATGCTTTAGGGTCACTGCTTGGAACTAGCAAACATCACTCCTGCTCACATCCTGTTGGCCACGACGAATCTTGTAACTGGGGCCACGTCAGTGGAGTTCGGAAATAAAATCCATCCTATTTATTAGGAGGTATGTGGTTGCACGGAAAAGGTCACGGATGTGTAATTCTTGTTTTTTTGTTTTTTTATTTTTTTAAATGGAGTCTCACTCTGTTGCCCAGGCTGGAGTGCAGTGGTGCAATCTTGGCTCACTGCAGCCTCTGCCTCCTGAATTCAAGCCATTCTCCTGTCTCAGCCTCCCAAGTAGCTGGGACTACAGGCACATGCTACCACGACTGACTAATTTTTTTGCATTTTTAGTAGAGATAGGGCTTTACCATGTTGGCCAGGCTGGTCTTGAACTCCAGCCTCAGGTGATCTGCCTGTCTCAGCTTCGCAAAGTGCTGGGCTTACAGGCGTGAGCCTCCATGACCGACCAAGATGTAATTTCTTTTTTTTTTTTTTTTTTGAGACAGGGTTTTGTGTTAGTTGCCCAGGCTGGAATGCAGTGGCATGATCTCAGCTCACTGCAACCTCCACCTCTCGGGTTCAAGTGATTCTCCTGCCTCAGTCTCCCGAGTAGCTGGAATTACAGGTGTCTGCCACCGTGCCTGGCTAATTTTTATATTTTTAGTAGAGACGGGGTTTCACCATGTTGCCCAGGCTGGTCTTGAACTCCTGACCTCAGATGATCCGCCTGCCTCAGACTCCCAAAGTGCTGGGCTTACGGCCTCCCACAATGCTGGGCTTACAGCCACCACGCCCAACCAATGTGTAATTCATATACACATTGTGTATTAGAGAAGGAATGATTCAGTCTCCCTCATTCTGGCTACAGTATGTCTGGATTCAGAAATTCAAATGATGCCAACAGGAATCTGTTTCTTTCTTCTCTCTGCTTTCCACTATATTGACTTTAAGTACTAAAGTTATCTACAGTCACAGCTTAGTGTGTACATTAACATGAACTTACTATTCTACCGTTTTCATCAACATAATTTTACTGTTCCAGGAAACACTTGCCCAGCAAGATCAAAGTCTCAAATAACTTGATTGTTCATTCAAGGAACTTTATGAAAGACCTATCAATTCTCCAACGGACAGCATTAAACAATAATTTGTAGCCAAGACTCTGAGAATTGCTCATCTCACATCTCTCATTTCCCTGTGTGTACCAATCCTTAACTACTATATTGCGATCCTCACCAATTCTAAGTTGTAACATCAAAGTCCCACTTTACATCAGACTCCAAAATCTCAATAAATATCTCTATTTTGTCCTTCCTCTTCTGAGACGTTACTACGACTCTATCGAGGTAGTACTCTTTCTTCTCATGGTAAAACTCAACTCAACTTGGTCTTATCAGCAGGTTGTTTTGAGGAGCCAGCATTCAATAGCCTCATTCTCAGGCTACCAGACAGCAAAGAGGGCCACCAAACCCTTCAGGTTTATATTATTAAAAGCAGAGCATCCCTGTAAGAAAAAACAAAAGCTGTTTCTTGGTAGCACCAGCCAAAGTCCTGGGTAAGGCTTTGATAGGCCCAAGTCAAATCGCATGCCCAACCCTAAATCTAGGAGTCCAGGGGGATATTGTGCTCTGATAGTCTGTGCCTGAATTATTGGCTACTGCTGAAAGTGAGAATGGAATAAAACCTTCCTGGGGCCGGGCCCGGTGCCTCACGCCTGTAATCCCAACACTTTGGGAGTCCGAGGCTGGCAGGTCACGAGGTCTATCCTGGTCAACATGGTGAAACCCCATCTCTGCTAAAAACACAAAAATTAGCTGGGTGTGGTGGTGCACGCCTGTAATCCCAGCTACTCGGGAGGATGAGGCACGAGAATTGCTTGAACCCAGGAGGCAGGGGTTGCGGTGAGCCGAGATTGCACCACTGCACTTCAGCCTGGTGACAGCACGAGACCCCACCTGGAAAAAAAAAAAAGAAAAAACCTTCCTGAATCACATGGACTAAAAATAGAGGAGATGTGGTTACCCAGAGGAAAATGCAGCATTTGCTGCCAGGAGAAGGAAGAATGGTTGTTGAGTAGATAAAAATGATAAAGATTTGCTATGCTATCTTAGTCAACCACACCAATGAAAACTACTAGGTCACAAATAAGAAGAGAAAAGCTTTACTGCATTGTTTAATGCTGATCTCTACAGCATTAAACTATAGTGTATGCAGAAGTCAGAGCACTACTAGTGAGGGAGTAGGCACCAGTTTAATGGTGAAGCCTCCAAAGTTTATCAAGAACAAGGGTGTGGTATCATAGAAAGATACTTGATCGTTATTCCAGTTCCTGGCACAGGGCTCCTAAAACCTTTTTAGGGTGACAGCAGCATCTTTGTTTCCAATGAGGTGACTACTGTTCCCAGACACCTTTAGGGTGGGGCTAGTCCATTATTTTTATTGCCGAAAGCCACAGTTACTTCTGCACCAACCTTAATAACTGGAAGCTTGGAATGTTCAGCCTCAGGCCCAAACTCCCAGGGAGGAAAGAGGTGCTGACATTGAATTAATCACCCTTGGCCAACGATTTAATCATCATGTCTACATAAGAAGACCTCCATTAGACCTCTTCAACCACATGGTTCCAGAGAGCTCTTTTTCTTTTTCTTTTTTTTTTTTTTTTTGAGACGAAGTCTCGCTCTGTCACACAGTCTGAAGTGCAGTGGTATTATCTTGGGTGACTGCAACCTCCACCTCCTGGGTTCAAGTGATTCTCCTGCCACATTCTGGTGCTGGGTGGGTGGCGCACCTGGGGAGGGAGTGGAGGCTCTGTGCCCCCCGCCAACCATATCCCGACCTATGCATCTCTTCCATTTGTCTGTTCCTGAGTTGTACCTTTTTTTTTTTTTTTTTTAAATAAGACAGAGTCTCACTCTGTCGCCCAGGCTGGAGTGCAGTGGTGCAGTCTCAGCTCACTGCAACCTCTGCCTCCCAGGTTCAACTGATTCTCCTACCTCAGCCTCCCGGGTAGCTGGGACTACAGGCACACACCATGACGCCCGGCTAATTTTTGTATTTTTTTTTTTTTTTTTTTTTAAGTAGAGACGGGGTTTCACCACGTTAGCCAGGATGGTCTCGATCTCCTGACCTCGTGATCCACCCACCTCGGCGTCCCAAAGTGCTGGGATTACAGACATGAGCCACCGCACCTGACGAGTTGTATTTTTATAATAAACTGGCAATAGTACGTAAAATGTTGTCTTACTTTCTGTGAGTTGTTCTAGCAAATTTTCAAACCTGATGGGGGGTTGAGGGAACCCCTGAATTTGTAGTTGGACAGAAGTGTGTGTAACTGGAGTCCTGATACTTGCAACTGGTGTCTGAAGTAGGCGCAGTTTCTGGGACCATGCCCTGAAACCAGTGGAGTCTGACACCAATGCCAGGAGGTTTGTATCGGAAGTGAATTGAATTGCAGGAAACCCACTTAGTTTTGGAGAGATGGACAGGTGATGAAAACAGCACCATGCATTGGTATAAGGAGAAAAACAAAGTTCAAAGGGGAAACCTTAATGGTATGTCATATATAAAAGAAAATAAGCCTGACTCACACCTGATTCATTCAATTCAATTTAAAAAAAATTGGGCTTCAGGTTCATTTGCTACATAGTATTCTTTGATCTCAGTAACTAGTTGACAGCTTCTCTACCAGATCCTGATCATAGCAAAAGTTCTATGCCAAGCGCTGAGTTAGATGCTAGAGCCGCATCTTAGAAAAGACCCTGACTATCGTCAGTGGTGGAAGAGATCCAGGTTACCCTGAGTTACCAGCAGCATATCCATGCGGATGTGCAGCAACTTCAGTTAGTGCATCCTCAGAAGAAAGAATTCAACTGAGGGACATAAAGCAGAAAAAGAGACCGAGGCAAGTTTCAGAGCAGGAATAGAAGTTTATTTAAAAAGGCTTTAGAACAGGAAAGAAAGGAAGGTACACTTGGAAGAGCCCCAAGCGGGCACATGAAGGTGAAGGAGAAAAGAAGGTTGTCTAACCTTGATATTCGGACTTCATAAGCTCGCCTTTCCCGTGATTCCTCCGGGAGGGTGGGCTTCCCGCATGCGCAGTGTCCTCCTTCCACTCGGGAACTGAGCACACGCGGGGTGTTTAGGAAGTTGTATGCACGCCCCCATCTGAGGCTTTCTTCCCTGTTTCTGGAGGAGTGTCACTGGAAGGTATAGTTCACGGTTTTGTCTCTTAGTGTGTATGCCCGGATGTTTTTCTTCTTGGCATCTGCGTTCAATTAATGCTTTAATGTTAATAGCTGTGGATCATCAGGAAATGGCCTCTCCCTGGCGCCCTGGTGGGCTTCTGAATTATCATTTTTAGAGAGGCAGCGTGATCATCATCGAACCATCACCTGACACTCCTAGTGGGTGTTGGGAGAGCCCCTCTGCCTATCTACCTGGAACAATATGATCTATAAAAAAAAAAAATTATCCAAAATTGGCGCGGCGTGGTGGCTCACGCCTGTAATCCCAGCACTTTGGGAGGCCGAGGCGGGCGGATCACCTGAGGTCAGGAGTTCGAGACCAGTCTGACCAACATGGAGAAACCCCGTCTCTACTAAAAATACAAAATAAGCCAGGCATGGTGGCAGGTGCCTGTGATCCCAGCTTCTCGGGAGGCTGAGGCAGGAGAATCACTTGAACCGGGGAGGTGGAGGTTGCGGTGAGCTGAGATGGCGCCACTGCACTCCAGCCTGGGCAACAAGAGTGAAACTGTCTCAAAAAAAAAAAAAAAGTTATCCAGAATTTAGAAATAAGGCCAAAAAACACAGCATGACCCTCAATATCATGCCTGGCCATTGCCTAATAGTCCTATTCACCCAAGGATTATTTAACTCTCTTAGAAAATGTATCTGCATTGGCTTTGCTATTTAGTCTATGATTAGAAACCAAATACTATGAAGTTATGTTTCTTCTTGTAGAGTCCTGTGAAGTAGAAAAGACGGCTCTACAGGTACACTTTTATTTCTCTGTAGGACATTGCCCAGTTTTGTATCTAACCTAGCAATCTTATCCTAATATTCTTCTTTACAAAATGCCTATAAATACCCAGTTCTTCAAACTGCTCTTTGAACAAGTTTCACCATTGTACCGATTCTTTCACTAAAGAACGAAATAAAATCTTGGCATGTGTTCAATTTATATTTGCATAGGAGTCATGGTTTTCACTTTTTGAAAAGTATTCTTTGATAAAATTTTCTAGGCTACTAAGAGAGAGACATTAAACAAATTAACTATTGGGAAGGGTATTAAGAAGAAGTAGCTATAGTGTGTTATCCTGCAAGAAAAGGATGAAACATAATCTAAGAATTGGGAGTGGCTTCCCTGAAAAAGTGACATTTCTTGAAACGCGAATGAGAACCAAGTGATGGAACGAAAATCTGGAGCCAGGCATGGGCCTGTTGCAAAGACCCAAGGCCATGGGTAAATAAGAGGTGCATCCAGGTAGCACCAATAGGTAGAAACCATCCAGGGCACATTTTTCACTAGAGGGGTTTGAATCAGAGTTCCTGGGTCTCCAGGGATGTCAGAATCCCCAAAATGAGAATGGACTCTCATGCCTCTGCATCTCTGATTAGGCTTTTCACTCACATCTGTGTGAAGAGACCACCAAACAGGCTTTGTGTGAGCAACAAGGCTGTTTATTTCACCTGGGTGCAAGCGGGCAGAGTCGGAAAAGAGAGTCAGCGAAGGGAGATAGGGGTGGGGCCATTTTATAGGATTTGGGTAGGTAATGGAATATTACAGTCAAAGGCAGTAGTTCTCTGGTGGGCAGGGGCGGGGGTCACAAGGTGCTCAGTGGGGGAGGTTTTGAGCTAGGATGAGCAGGAGAAGGAATTTCACAAGCTAACGTCATCAGTTAAGACAGGAACAGGCCATTTTCACTTCTTTTTGATTCTTCAGTTACTTCAGGCCATCTGGATGTATCCGTGCAGGTCATAGGGGATGTGATGGTTTAGCTTGGGCTCAGAAGCCTGACAAGGTTTGCACACGACTTTGGCTTCCATGTAAGTTGTCAAATGACTCCCACAAAATAGCTCAGAGGCTCATCCAGGGACTCAGCATCATTTGAACTACTTCACAGCTCAGCTTCAGGGAGCAGGAACCAGTTTCCTTCTCATGGACTGCAGGACCACGGGAGAAGGGAAGCACATTGCATAGGCCCAACACAAAACAGCGTGCTCTCATTGCCTGTGTCACGCGGAGGCCTCATTAAATCTACGTCCGGTTAAAGGGAGCAGCTGCCATCACGTGGGCTCACTCTGATCCCTGTCTCTGCTTTGTAGATGAGGGGGGGTTAGATAATAAGCCCCAACAGCTTCTCATTTGGTTGCAAATTTCAGAAGACAAGGGGAAAATAAGAAAAGCCAGGGTTACCGTTGCCAGGATATTAAGCCACTCATGATAACACAAGTTAACTAGAATGCAGTAGAATAAGGTGGCTTGTCATCTGGGCTGACTGGACCCTGACTTCTCAGACAGAGAAAGGTCTTTGTCAAGGAATTTGGACCTGGCGGAATTGCAGACTAAGTACTTTGTTCATCAGGCAATCAATCCAAGCAATTATCAGCCACATAAACAAGTCTGTTTGGATTTTTGACACTCATAGGAGAGGAGCAACACATTGATTGATTGATTGATTGGTTGGTTGATTGATTGAGACAAGGTCTGGCTCTGTTGCCCAGGCTGGAGTGCAGCAGCACGATCTTGGCTCACTGCAACCTCTGCCTTCTGGGCTCAAGCTATCCTCCCACCTCAGCCTTCCAAGTAGCTGGGACTACAGGCGTGTGCCACGACACCCGGCTAATTTTTCTGTTTTTTTTTTTTTTTTTTTTTTTTTGTAGAGATGGGGTTTTACCATGTTGCCCAGGCTGGGCTCAAACTCCTGAGCTCAAGCAGTCTGCCTGCCTTAGGCTCCCAAAGTGCTGAGATTACAGGCGTAAGCCACTGCACCTGGTCAAGAGAGGAGCAATTTAGAATGGCAAAAAACAATGCTGACACTGTTTGTAGACATACAGACCTGGGTTTGAGTCCTGACTCTGTCTTTAACTGGCTCTGTAACCTTTCATAAGTAGACCCAACTTCATCTCTGTGGGGGATAACAATAGCTGGCAGCTCTTGTGGAGTAAATGTTAGTGTCTCTCCCGTCAAAGCCTAGCCCGGATGTGATGGTACTAGGAGGTGGAACCTTTGGGAGGTAATTAGAAGTAGATGAGATCATGAGGGTGGGGCCTCCACAAATGGGATTAGTGCCTTATAAGAGTCAAAACAGAGCTTGCCTCTTCTCTCTGCTCTCTGCCATCTGGGTTGGCTGGGCCCTGACTTCTCAGACACAGAAAGGTCTTTGTCAGGGAATTTGGACCTGGGGGATTTGGGGTAAGTGTGTGTCCTGAGGAAACAGGGAGAAGTCAGTGGTCCACAACCCAGAAGAGAGCCCCCACCAGAGCTCAACCATGCTGGCACCCTGATACCGGACTTCCAGCCTCTAGAACAGTAAGTAACAAATTTCTGTTGTTTATAAGCCACCTAGTTAGTAATATTTCATTATGGCAGCCCGAGCTGATGAAACACTATCTCGTGGGGCTCATCTGAGCGTTAGGTGAGATAATGCATACAAAATGCTTAGTTTAGGGTCTGGCATATAGGAAGGGTTCAACTAATCTTATCTATCACTATTATAACTATAATAATAATACCAGGATCATCAGAGTCTGTCTGTAATTTTTCATTACTGTCAAGTCTTGATTTCAGATTTTAGCTTTGATTTTCTATTGCAAGTTTCATCTTCAACCAGTTTTAAAGAGCATGTCAGTGTCTTCAGGGAAGACACAAGGAGTTTTGATGCCTGGCAATAAAACTTTGAGAAACGAAGGATTGGGTGGGTGTAAAGCTGACACAGGACAGTGTGGGTGATCAGTTCATCTGGGTCTTTCTGTGTTTCATTTTAGGGATTTTCCAGAAAATCCCGTTTCCTGGGAAACCCCAAAGTCCTGAGCCAGCCAGGGCAGTCGGTCATCTTAACTATAGAACTAATTCAAGGCCGCACAGTAATTCACAGAGCCAGCACACGACCCCACGCCTCCTGACACCCAGGTCACAGGGTGCCTTTAGCATGTCATTTTTACCAACACCTTGTCCTGAGGTGGCCTGAGGAGGGGCACATACGGATAGAAGTTCCAATGTGTAGGCTTTGGAACATAGTTTTTCCAACTGATACTACAAATCAATAAGACAGGCCGGGAAGACTCCTGCAGCAAACCAGAAGATGCTTTCTAAATGGGCAGGAGCTACTTTGCAATGGCCCATCATAGCTCTGTGAATAATGTGAGGCCAGCGTTGCCGATATTATACTGATTATTTCAGAGAAAAAGGCTGGGCACAGTGGCTCACACCTATAATCCCAGGACTTTGGGAGGCCAAGGCAGGAGGATCTCTTGGGCCCAGAAGTTTGAGACCAGCCTAGGCAACATACGGAGACCCTGTATCTAAAAAAAGAAAAAAAAAAAAAAAAAAAAAAAGCCAAGCATGGTGGCATGTTCTTGTAGTCCCAGCTCCTCGGGAGGCTGATACAGAGGAATCACTTGAGCACAGCAGCTCAAGGCTGCAGTGAGTTATGATCATGCCACTGAACTCTAGCCTGGGCAACAGAGCAAGACCCTGTCTGAGACAGAGACAGAGAGACAGAGAGAGAGGGAGAGAGAGAGAGACAGAAAGATAGAAAATACCTGAATTTTTAAAAATGTAGTCTTGCTCTGTCACCCTGGCTGGAGTGCAGTGGTATGATCTCAGCTCACTGCAACCTCTGCCTCCCAGGTTCAAGCAATTCTCCTGCCTCAGCCTCGCAAGTAGCTGGGACTGCAGATGCATGCTACTATGCCCAGCTAATTTTTTGTATTTTTTAGTAGAGACAGGGTTTCACCATGTTAGCCAGGCTAGTCCTGAACTCCTGACTTTAGGTGATCTACCTGCCTCAGCCTCCCAAAGTGCTGGGATTACAGGCGTGAGCCACCACACCCAGCCTCAATTTTCAAATATTGACAACTAATTCCACTAAAAAGAAGAAAAATCCTATAGAACCAAACAAAACACATTAGTAGGCCAGATGAAGCCTGCCAGCCATCGATTTACAAACTTGATTTACACCATGCTCTTCCCCACTTCGGGGCTTTTTCACACGCTGGTCTCCCTGCCTGGTACACTGTTTCCTGCTCACCTTTCCACAAAGACCACACACTCGATTCTCTTGCCACCGTTTGGAAGGTCCCAGGGTTCCGTTCTTGCACTTCTCTTTTCTGTCTATATTTACTTCCTTGTTCACCCATCCTCAGGTCCTTAAACAGCATCTTGAAGTTAACAACTCCCAGATCTTATCACCAGCCTGGAATTCCCTCCTGAACTTCTGACCCAAATAGTCAGCTGCCTACTGAACATCTGTCCTTGATGTCTAATGGGCACTTAAAACCTGTCTTCCAAAACTAAACTTTTAATCATGCACCTTCCAATCTGTTCCTTGCCGGTCTCGCTAAATGCCGACACCATTCTTTCATTTCTCCAACCAAAACTGGAGGCATGCTTGGCTCCTCTCTTTCTGTCATATCTCAAGTCAATTCTTCAGTAGATCCTGTTGCTTCTTTCTTCACAATGCATTCAGAATCCAGCGTCTTCTCCATCCTTGGTCTACATCACCACCATCCATCACCTGGATTTGAACAATAGCCTACACCCTAGTCTCCCGGCTTCTGTCCGTGCTCCTCTGAAGTGTGATATTTACACAGTAGCCAGGTGATCCTGTGAAATGTAAGTCATCATGCCTCTGTTCATACCCTTCCTATGGTCCTCATTGCATTCAGATAAAAAGCCAAACCAACCTCCCAATGTCTAATAACCTGCCCTCCCCCTCATCCCATCTCTGACTTAAATTCCTACTGGCTACCTTGCTGTTGTTATCATTTGTTGTTATTTTCCAAAATGCTTTTTCCTCCAGGGAATCATGTGGACCATGTCCTTGCCCCCTTCAGAGCTTTACTCAGATGTCACCTTTACAGTGAGATTGGCCTTTAAAATTCAAAATTTGCAATTGCCACTGTTGATGAAAAGAGTCCAATTCTATAAAATAGTTTGAAGGGATTTTTTTCTGAACCAAATATGAATAACTAATGGCCCGTGACACAGCTCTCAGGAGATCCTGAGAACCTGTGCCCAAGGTGGTCAGGATACAGCTTGGCTTTATACATTTTAGGGAGACATAAGGCATCAGTCAACACATGTAAGATGTACATTGGTTCCGTCCGGAAAGATGGAACAACTGGAAGTGGGGAGCTTCCCAGTCCTAGGTAGATTTAAAGATTTTCTAATTGACAATTGGTTGAAAGTGTTAAATTGCTATCTAAAGACCTACAATCAATAGAAAGGAATGTCTGGGTTATGATTAAGGGGCTGTGGAGACCAAGGTTTTATCACGCAGGTGAAGCCTCCAGGCAGTAGGCTTCAGAAAGAATAGCCTGCAAATGTTTTTTATCAGAGTAGATTATCTCCTGGATCAGCAAAAGGAAAGAAAAGGAAGGGGATTCTAATAGAAGGTAGATTCCATCCCCATTCCCACCAGTCAGCTTTGCAGGACTATTTCAAGATATGGTGAAGAAAACATATTTGGCATTAAAATATTTTTATTTCCAGGCCAAGCACGGTGGCTCATGCCTGTAGTCCTAGCACTTGGGGAGGCCGAGATGGGAGAATTACTTGAGCACAGGAGTTCAAGACCAGTCTGGGCAACATAGTGAGACCCCATCTCTAAAAATACATATATACACATACATATCTTAATATGTCTTTATCATATATGTATCATATATGTGTACATATCTGTATATACATATATATCTTTTATATATATATATATATATTTCCTTCTTAATCTGTCATAAGCTGTTATGCCACACTCAGGTCGAAAACTGGGCCACATTAGGCCTGGCACAGTGGCTCACACCTGTAAGCCCAGCACTCTGGGAGGCCGAGACAGGCGGATCATCTGAGGTCAGGAGTTCGAGACCAGCCTGGCCAACATGGCAAAATCCCGTCTCTACTGAAAATACAAAAATTAGCTGGACGTACTGGCGGGCACCTGTAATCCCAGTTACTCAGGAGGCTGAGGCAGGAGAATCTCTTGAACCCAGGAGGTGGAGGTTGCAGTGAGCTGAGATCACACCATTGTACTCCAGCCTGGGTGACAAGAATAAAACTCCATCTCAAAATAAAAAAGAAAGTGAGCCACATTATACATGGTGAAATAAAACCCCTCTGATGAGACTTTATGGTTTGTAGGGTGTGACTCTCAGGCTGCTTAGATAGGAATCTGGGCAAGAGAAGAAAAAGGTCAGAGTTTAGTCCTCACCACCACCTACCCACCATCACCACCCCCACCTCTTGGCATAACTGTTCCTTCACTTGCTTTCTTTTCTCCTTAGCATTTATCACCATCTAAAATTCAATAGTTTTCTCTTCTTGCTTTTTGGTTATCTCACTTTTCTCACTACCTCTTGGAGGACAAAGATTTGTGATTATTTTTTCGCTTCTTGATTCCTGGCAACAAAAACAATGCCTGGTGCATGGTAAGTGGTCAATACATATGTGTTGAATGAATTCATTAAATAACTAAGAGGATATTTGGTAAAAAAAATCCAAAGGATTAGCTATCCTTTAGAAACTATTATGGTAATTTGAATCAATCAGAATAAATACATTCCTATCCAGCCAAAAGAAAAATAATTAGCTGAAAAATAATACTTTTGCAACACTAATGACAGAAAAAGGATCTATTTCTTTCAATGAATGACTTTCAAAGAATAAGAAAATGGCCAACATCCAGGTAGAAAACTCAGCAAAGGACATAAACAAGTAGTAGGGTATGGGAGGGGGAGAAAAATCAAATGGCTCATTTACATTTAAAAAGATGACTAACCTCTCTCATAATGAAGAAATGCAAATTAAAGCAAGGAGACCCTAAGTTTCACCCAACAGGCTGGAAAACATAAAAATATTTATAATGCACAATGTCAGTGGGAGCATGAGGAAATGGTAAATGTGTTGTAAACCAAAAATAAAATTGAAAGGCCCCCAGCAACCATCTGAATGGACTGCTGCTTCAGCCAGGGCATTCTAAAGTTTAACCTGAAAGATTGGTTCAGGCCATAATGAGAAGTAGAGGTTGGACATTCCTCATTATACCCCATCCAACACAGACCTTAAGCCTGATAAGAAACATTTACAATCTATTCTCTCTAAAGTCTGCTACAAAGAGGCTTCATCTGCATGATAAAACCTAGGTCTCCACAATACCTCATTGTTTCTACTGATAATAACTTTTTCAGAATTGCCAATCAGAATATGTTTAAATCTACCTATGACCTGGAATCCTCCCAACACCCCTCCCCACTACCTAGAGTTATCCTGCCCTTCCAGATCAAACCAATGTAAATCTTTTTTTGGTTGTTCTTAAGATGGAGTTTCGCACTTGTCTCCCAGGCTGGAGTACAGTGGCGCGACCTTGGCTCACTGCAACCTCAGCCTCCCAGGTTCAAGCAATTCTCTCTGCCTCAGCTTCCTGAGTAGGCGGTACAATAGGCTCCCGCCACCACACCCAGCTAATTTTTGTATTTTTTAGTAGACATGGGGTTTCACCATGTTGGCCAGGCTGGTCTTGAACTCCTGACCTCAGGTGATCTGCCCGCCTTGGCGTCCCAAAGTGCTGGGATTGCAGGCATAAGCCACCAATCCCAGCTACCAATGTAAATCTCATATTTATTGACTGATTTGTTATGTCTCCCTAGAATGCATAAAAGCAAGCTGTACCCTGACCACCTTGGACACATGTTGGCAGGACGTCCTGAGGCTGAGTCACGGATGTGTCCTTCATCTTGGCAAAATAGACTTTCTAAATTGATTGAGACTGGTCTCAGATATACTTGGTTTACAATGTAAACCAGTGCAGCCTCTGGGAAGGCAATTCAGCTGCTACTGTACAAACCGTAAGGTTTATGTCCTATGATCTACCAGGAATTTAGCCTACCTTTATCCTTGCAGAAATGCAGAAAGATATACATGCACAAACAAGTTCATGAAACATCATTCATAAAAGTGAATGACTGAAAACAACCCAAATATCCATTAATAGGAGAGCGGTTGAATTTTTGAAGTGGCTCAAAACTGTCCCATTTTGTAGAGGACAGTATGCACCTTTTTGTGAGAAAAAAGAGATTAAGGTAGATGTGAATTACTTATACAGAAATAGTAAGTGAAAAATGCAAGATGCAGAATAATGTGCTTAGTTTAGCCCTTTGTGTAAAAAAAAAAATTAAGAATGTATTTACATATACATGCTTGTGCATGTACAGAAAACCTATTAAAGAAATAGACAAGAAACCATTAATAGAGGTTGTTTCTGGGAGGATAACGAGGAAGTGAGGTGGGAGGGAGACTGACTTCATTTATATTTTCAAAATATTTGTATTTTTTGTATTTTTATTTCTAATAAAAATTTTGTTCTAAAAGCTTTCAAAATATATATTATTATGAGTGATACATTATGAAACCAGTAGGGATCACAGGTTCCCCACTTTCCCACCTCAAATGGGAATTTCTGATGCTTTGTAATATCCAAATCATGTGTATGAATCAGAGTAAGGACTCATCTTACATCATTTAACCTCTGCAATGGCACCTTCCAATATCCTAGTCACAAAGATAATTGTATTATGACAGCATTTTCTGTCTCCCGGGGTCTTGTACTCAGCACAGGCTTTTGGAGAGAGAAAAATCATGGACTGCTTCTTTTCCTTTTTTGAAATGAAGCATTAAAGCCCTGTAACTATTTGGAAAAATGAAGGAAAAGACGGGTAGAAAACATCAGGTCTGGGAATACTCTGGCTCTTTGGATTTAAGGATAATGTGCTTTGCAGAACAGCAACCTTTAAAGTGGACATGGTAGTTAGGACAAGAACAAGACTAGGTAAAATAAACAGTCATCCTTCTCACTTTAGTATTGAAAATACAATATGACATGTTAAGATACTGCCTTGTATTTAGCTTAGTAAGGTTTATGCTAATCAATGTCAATTTGAGAATGTCTTCTGTCTCAATGTCTCATCTAGGCCTTCCGTGTGGAAGTCAGGTTTATATCCGTGGTCAGTGACTAAAAGTTCAACTCTTGTAAGCACTGGGGAAAAAGTCATGACCTTGGTAAACGGCTGTAGGTGTAGCAGAAATAGGACAAATAGTAGTAGTAGACATAGTAGGAGTGGTCAATGTAGTAGACATAATAGACATAATACAAGTTGAGTATCTCGTATCAGAAATGCATGGGACTAGAAATATTTTGGATTTCAGATTTTTTTTTTTTTTTGAAACAGAGTCTCGCTCTGTCGCCCAGGCTAGAGTACAGTTGCGCGATCACGGCCCACTGCAACCCCCGCCTCCCGGGTTCAAGCGATTCTCCTGCCTCAGCCTCCCGAGTAGTTGGGACTACAGCCACGCGTCAGCATGCCTGGCTAATTTTTTCTATTTTTAGTAGAAACAGGATTTCACCATGATAGCCAAGATGGTCTCGATCTCCTGACCTCGTGATCTGCCTGCCTCGGCCTCCCAAAGTGCTGAGATTACAGGCATGAGCCACCACACCCTGCCCCTGGATTTCAGATTTTTTCACAGTTTGGAGTATTTACCTTTAACTAATAAGATATCTTGGGGGTGGGATCCAAAGCTAGACACAAAATTCATTTATGTTTTATTTATTTATTTATTTATTTATTTATTTATTTATTTATTTATTTATTTTTGAGACATAGTCTCACTCTACTGCCCAGATTGGAGAGCAGAGGCACGATCTCAGCTCACTGCAAGCTCCGCCTCCTGGGTTCACGCCATTCTCCTGCCTTAGCCTCCCGAGTAGCTGGGACTACAGGCGCCCAGCACCACGCCTGGCTAATTTTTTGTAGTTTTAGTAGAGATGGGGTTTCACCGTGTTAGCCAGGATGGTCTCGATCTCCTGACCTCGTGATCTGCCTGCCTCGGCCTCCCAAAGTGCTGGGATTACAGGCCTGAGCAACCCCGCCCAGCCAATAAAGTTTTGACTATGATCCATCATGTGAGGTCAGATATAGAATTTTCCACTTACGGTTTCATATCAGCATTCAAAAAGTTCTGAATTTTGGAGCATGTCAAATTCTGGATTTTTGGATTAGAGATGCTTAACTTGCAGTAGAAACTATAGAAAGAGAAGTAGTACAAGTCAAAGTAGAAGAAGGAAGAGAGAAGGAGGAGAGGAGGGAGGGAAGGAGGAACAAGAGAAGTAGAAGTAATATTCATAAAGATAGTGTTAGGAATTGTGGTGATTCTTCCTTTCAAAAAAGACAATATAAAGCTATGGTAATTGAATTTGGAGCCACACCAGCCTGAGTTCAAGCACCTGCTCTGAAACTGGCCAGCAGTGATCTTAGTGAAGTTTCTAAATCTGCCCAGCTAAATATTCTTCATCTTGACAATTAAAATAATAGCCGTGCACATCTTGCTGTGTGTTGTGAGGATAAATTCATAAGATTATATATGTAACGCTCTCAGAAAAGTGCCTAGTGCGTAGTAAAGCCTCTACAAAAGTTAGCTATTACCGTTGTCTTTGATAGCATTGCTTCTGCAATTTGAGTACAACGAAAACTTGTAACCCAGCTTCAGATTCTATTTCTTCCTGCACTCACCCAATGTCCAAGCTTTGCTCTATGCCACACCCTCACCAGCCCCCGACCCTGGTCATCTTCTCTCATCCAGCCACACGGACCATCTTTGGCTTTCCAAACACACTCAACACCTGGACATTCAAAGCTGATGCTTTGTCTGTATGGGAGGTGTTTCACGCACCTCTTGACTTGGTTAACAACTCCTCATTCTCTGGATCCCAGGGTAAATGTCACCTCTTCAAGTACCCTCACAATGTGCTCTTGTAGCATACCATACTTTTCCTTTCTTGCACTTATTATGAGTATAGTTAATTATTTGTATGATTATTTAATTAATATCTGCCTTTTCCCTTAGCTCATGAGCTCCATGCAGGCAGGGACCATGTGTGTCATGCTCTCTGCGTCAAGCACATGGCAAGCTCAGCATTCAGTATTCAAAAATGTTTGTCAAAACATGGATCTAATTGATAGACACCATTATTGTCATTCCATTATTGAAAAACTTTAGAAGGTTTGGAAACTTGCCTGAGGTTACCAGGCAGTAAATGGTAGATCTGGGATTTGAACCTAGTTCTACATGGCTCCAAAGCCATGCCCTTCATCATGTTCCGTATCTCTTCCTAAGAGCAGTGGTGTATACATAGGAAGAGGGTGTTTTATTATAGAAAGGGCCAAGAGGATTTTGCGAAGCCATGGATTCTTTCCCTTCATTAGAAGAGAGACCATGCATTAATTATTCTTGTCCCATCCCTGGCTGGGCTATTTTTGGATGAAGCTGAGAAGGCAGGAAGGAACATAAGCTCCTGGTGTGTTTGAGATAAACCATCAAATACTTTGAAAGGCAGAGAGACCTGGATTCAAGGCTTGCTTTTGTACTTACTGATTGTAAGATTTTGACTATATTACTTAACAAGTCTGAGCTGACTGGGAGGTTTAAATTAAAATAAGTATAAAGGATCTAGCACAAGCTGGGAGGTGAGAAACAGTAATCATTATTAGTGTTAATTTTAGGTTAATAATAATATGTGGAAGGCAATACAATAACATGGTCCTCTTAAGCAATGTTTGAAGTTCATGGCAGAACTAAAAGAAATAATACTGACTGGATGAATGGATAAATGGATGGACAGATGGATGAATGGATGGATGGATGGATGGATGGATGGATGGATGGATGGATGGATGGATGGGTGGGTGGGTGGATGGGTGGGTGGATGGATGGATAGATG
>NW_012102621.1:1523465-1543675 GCF_000951045.1 Mandrillus leucophaeus | reverse complement strand
GATAGGTGGGTGGATGGATGGGTGGGTGGATGGGTGGGTGGATGGTTGGGTAGATAAATGGATGGGTGGGTGGGCAGGTGGGTGGATGGATGGTTGGATGAATACTGTATTAGTTTGCTAGGGCTACTGTCACACAGTAACACAGACTGGGTGGCTTAAACAACAGAAATTTATTTCTCACAGTTCTGTAGGATGAAGTCTGAAATCAAGGTGTCAGAAGGGTTGTTTTCTTCTGAGGCCTCTCTCCTTGGCTTGTCAATGGCCTTCTCCTCCCTGTGTCTTCACATGGTTCTTTCTCTATGTGTGTCTGTGTCCTAATCTCTCCTCCCTATGAGGTCACCAGTCATTGGATTAGAGCCCATCCATTTGACCTCATTTTAACTTAATGACCTCTTTAAAGAGTCTTTCTCCAAATACAGTCACATTCCGAGATACTGGGTTCTGAGATACTGAAATCCTATGTTATGGCTTCAACATGTGAATTTTGAGGAGACTTAATTCAGCCTGTAACAGAGAGAAAGAAAAGATAAGTAGATAAATAGGTATGATCAACGATATAGAGATTCAGCAATAGAATAGATCACCACTCTCCCGTGGGACAAACACTGGCCCTCCTACACCAGGCGAAATAACTCTCACGTGCTCTCATAGCATGCCATACTTTTCTGTTGTTGCATTGTTGTGATTGTAGTTAATTATCTGTAGAATTCGTTGATTAATAGCTGCCTTTCCCTTAGACTAGGAGCTTCAAGAGGGCAGGAATTTGTGTGTCTTGCTCCCTGACTCCACCCTCTAGCACTAAAATTTTTTTTTGGACCTTCCACCCACTCTCCAAGTATTCTTTTTCATGTCTTTGTTTTCCTTGAAACAACTGTGCATATGTCCAGTTAATTTCATTACAGTTAAATTAGATGTAAAATTCAGTTCTTTACTTGCACCAGTTACATTTCAAGGGCTCAGGCGGCCTTGGTGTACGTGGCTCGTGGCAAGTGCAGTGGACAACATACATGTAAAACATTCCCACCCTCTCAGAAAGTTCTCCTGGACAGGCTGGACTCCACCGTTTCAGTACGCTGTAGCCTTTCTGAGATTTGAGTCCTCATTTGAGACATTAGCACACGAGTGCTAAAATGTGCTTGGGCACTGATGTGATTTGGCTGTGTCTTCACCCAAATCTCATCTTGAATTGCAGTTCCCATAATCCCCACATGTCATGGGAGGGACTTGGTGGGAGGTAATTGAATCATGGGGGCAGGTTTTTCCTGTGCTGTTCTTGTGATGGTGAATAAGTTACACGAGATCCGACGGTTTTATAAAGGGTAGTTCCCCTACACACGCACTGTTGCCTGCCACCATGTAAGACATGCCTTTGGTCCTCCTTCATCTTCTGCCATGATTGTGAAGCCTCCCCAGCCATGCAGAACTGTGAGTCCATTAAACCTCTTTTCTTCCTAAATTACCCAGTCTCGAGTATGTCTTTATTAGCAGCATGAGAACTGACTAATACAGGCACATTGTTTCTCTCCATGCTCAGAATCACCCTGTGAGGTTCATTTGCCCCAAAGAAAGGCACTAATGACATCTCACAAGGACACACATTCCTTGGATGGTTTTGGAAGCTCATACAGGGTAACTTCTGGGTTTTTTTGTTTGTTTGTTTTTGTTTACTTTAAGTTCTGGGATACATGTGCAGAACATGCAGGTTTATTACGTAGGTATACATGTGTCATGGTGGTTTGCTGCACCTATCAACCCGTCCTGTAGGTTTTAAGACCTGCATGCATTAGGTATATGTCCTAATGCTCTCCCTCCCCTTACCCCCGACCACCCAACAGGCTCCGGTGTGTGATGTTCCCCTCCCTGTGTCCATGTGTTCTCATTGTTCAGTTCCCACTTATGAGTGAGAACATGTAGTGTTTGGTTTTCTGTTTTACACAGGGTAACTTCTATGTGGTTCCTAGAATCCCCAATACCTAGCCTCTACAGCCATAGTCATGCTCCTCTCCATGAATCTGGGTTGGGGAGTTGCATACACACGGGAATAAGGTGCCAGGAGTGGAGGTAGAGAAGAGAAGTGGCAGTACTGTGGTGCTGTTACCACGAAGCCTCTCAGTGTCCTTCCCAGCTCCCCACATGAAGCACATAGTGAGTAAGCGGCAACAAATGGACTCTTTAAAGCCGGCTGCCTGTGTTTTAACTATTTGATCCGGCGTAACATGGTGATTTTGACAGGAGACAGTCAGTGGTCCCTGGCAAAACTCCATCTCCAAGCCTAAAACAGCCTGAAGGCTGAAAAACCAGACTGCTGGTCCCAGATGAAGCCCACCCTTTCCCTACTGATTCCCTGTGCCCTGAGGGAAGGGGGTGTAGCCAGGGGAAGTTTGCACTGTTTGCAGGGGGAGGAGCGTGGCCTCTTCAGTTCCTGTGTGGTAACTGGGATTCAATCTGTGAGGCAGGAGGCCTGCTAGCAGGACTCTCTCTTGTTTTGCTGAAAGTTATTTTTCCTTTTTCCTTTTCACCCAGCAAATTCTACTCCTCACCCTTCTATGTGTCCGCAAGCCTAATCTTTCCTGGGCGTGTGAGAAGAACCCGGTTTTAGCTGAGAACATTCTACAATAATTTGACTGGCTTAAGTTCAGGGTCTTGCCGGACAGCCAAAACTCAGTTACAACATAGACACTATTTCCATTAAAACCTAAATTCTGTTTGAGTGGCAATCTCTAATTGTCAGGTTTGGGGATTCAAAAGCGAAACAAAAGGAAGAGAAAGACTTGTAAGGAAAAGGAAAAGAGATGGGAAATGGAGAATACGAGAGAGAATATATTTAGTCAGAAGAAATGGCTCACAAAAATAGTCCCTGGGGATTAAAAAGTAGGATTTACTGCTTCCAGGAGCAGTGATGAAACAGCAAGAGATGTTCTGTGTTAAGCGCTCTGAAGAATATAGAGGAAAGAGCTTCTGTTTTGTTCATAAGATATATTCAACTTTAAATCCTAGCCCTTCTGTTTCACAGCTGTGTGACTTTGGCAAAGTCATGCAGCCCCTCTGTGCTTCCAAGTTTGATGGTGCCTTCCTCAAAGCACTATTGCGAAGAGTAAGTGAGAGATGTAATTTACACATTCAAATTACATAATGGGTATGGAGTGCGTAGCATGTGTCTGGAAGACAGTAGGGTCCTTATTGAAGACAAAGGTGTGTATGGTCTTACCCAGGAAGTGGAGACGGCTGGGGTGTACAAGTGCCCAGGTCCAAGCCCTGAGAAACTTCAGCATAGGAGTGTTGGAGAGGAAGGTGAAAGATGAGGAGGCAAAGGATACTGAAGTAACTAGAAAGATCACAGAAAAACCAGCAAAACCAGTAGCATTCCTGAAGCCAAGGAAAGACTGTTTCAAGATAGCTCTCTGGGCGTAATAAAAAGCAAGGACTGAAAAGGACCTTTATTTTTTTGGTGGGGGGCAGGGTGGAGTCTCACTCTGTCACCCAGGCTGGACGGCAGTGGCGCGATGTCGGCTCACTGCAAGCTCCGCCCCCCGGGTTCACACCATTCTCCTGCTTCAGCCTCCCGAGTAACTGGGACTACAGGCACCCACCACCATGCCCAGCTAATTTTTTTGTATTTTTAGTACAGACAAGGTTTCACCGTGTTAGCCAGGATGGTCTCGATCTCCTGACCTCGTGATCCACCCACCTCAGCCTCCCAAAGTGCTGGGATTACAGGCGTGAGCCACCGCACCTGGCCTAAAATAACCTTTTATAATGTGTGTAGTCATTAAAAATGAGGTATTGCTAAAATGGTGAACGTGGTATTCATGATAGAAATTGCTTCATGGGAAGAAGCAGATTACAAAACATTTATATATTTATAGGTAAAAGCTGCTGACTGAGCTTCTGTTTATTAAGTGCATTTATTCAACAAATATCCATTGAGTGTTTGCTGCGTTTTGTGCTCTGTTCTAGGTGCCAGGGATATGAGGTTGAAAAGACAGCCATGGTCCTTGTCCTCATGGTATGTATATCCCACTGTGCGTGTGTGCATGTGAGATCATACATACATACATACATACATATCTATGCCTTTGGTTGGAAATGAGATATATGCAGTGGATAATGAAATTGGACAAAATCACATTTATGTGTATGCATACTGCATATACCACAAAATATAGCAGACTATGTAACAAATATTCATGATAATTCATCCAATTGGTGGGATGCTGTTTGAGTGGTTAAGAGTTCAAGTTTTAGGATAGGAAAACATGCATTCAGCTTAGTTTTGTTACCTAATAGCTGCCTAATTAAGCAAGCTATTTGACCCCAGTCAACCTGTTTCCTTTTCTCTAAAATGAAGATAATGATGGTCTCTATCTTGGAATATTGTAGTAAGAATAAAATTATGGAAGTATATGCTTAATTCAGTTTCTGGCACATAGGAAGTGCTTGATAAGTAGCCATTATTTTTACCAGTGTTTGGCTTGCTTGGATTTTACAATTTTTTGTATTATATGAATATGTTCCTTTTGGAGTTAGAAAACACCATAGAAGTTGTTTAAAACAATAGTCTTTTGTTAGAGGGCAACGAGGAGCCAGTTGCCTGGAAACTGAATGCTTGCTTAAAGAGGCAAAAAGGAAGCTCATACTACATAACACTTTGGTTGTGTCAAATATTGGTGCTCTGTAAATTCTGCTATTGATGCTAAATCACAGAAGAATCTACCAATCACATCACCTAGGAGAGAAAGTGAAAACTACTAAACAACGCAGAAAGCCCATTGCTGGACAATGGTGTAACAAGGTGTCCATGAGAGAAACAAACTCCATGGGGCAGCCATGAAGGCCCAGAGAGGACAAGTCACTTCCTGTATTAGTCCATTTTCAGACTGCTAATAAAGACATGCCCGAGACTGGGTAATTTATAAAAGAAAGAGGTTTAATGGACTCACAGTTCCACATGGCTGGGGAGGAGTCACAATCATGGCAGAAGGCAAATGAGGAGCAGAGTCACATCTTACATGGCGGCAGGCAAGAGAGCTTGTGCAGGGGAACTCCTATGTATAAAGCCATCAGATTTCATTAGACTTATTCACTACCATGAGAACAGTATGCGGAAAATTGCCCCCATGATTTAATTATCTCCACCTGGCCCCACCCTTGACACGTGGGGATTATTACAACTCAAGTTGGTATTTGGATAAGGACACAGCCAAACCATAACACTTCCCCAAAGGCACTCAGTTCTGTAAGAGTCAAGACTAGAACTCAGACCACTGGTACCTGTACTAAGACCTTATCTGTCACACTCACTGCCAGGGCTTTACTACTCTGAAAGACATTCTCTGCTGTAGTAGGTTCTTGCCTCTCATTCTAAGAAGACAGGTTCATGCCCAGTTTCCAAAAGACTATCTCATCTTTCTATATGAAAAGTCAACAAAACAAAAGAATCTTTCAAAGAAATAACGATGTGTTCAGATCTATGCCTTTTCAGTTTTTCCAAAAAGTAAAACAACAATAATAACAAAAAGTCCTAGCAGACCAGTCAGGCGGCACCAAGAGTACTAGCATGAGAGGTCGCTGAATCAGGGAACTGTAATTTATTTCAAATAGCCCTTGGGGGACAATCATGTCAAATTTACTTCCTAATGTATGAATCTTTGCTGAGACACTTCTGAAAGGCGGTAATTGAGCTGCTGATTGAGCTATTATTTATTTAGCAACTATTATTTCCAGGCAATGAATTATAATCTATGCCCCAGAGAGCATCCACTGTGATCTTACTAAAACCCAATCGGGTCTCACCTCCTTGCAATGGCTCCTTATCACATTTGGAATGCAATCTAAATCCTCTCCCAAGCTCACAAAGTAGGGCACTGTTGCTGCCCCTCTGACCATGTCCCCTTCCATTCTCCCAGCATCTATTGTATTTCATGCTCTGGCTGTCGTCTAGACCTTCAAACATGCCCAGTTCATTTCTTCCAGAGGTCTCTATACTAGCAATTCTCTCTGCCTGAAATATTTCTCCCCCAGGTCTCCCTTGCCATTCAGATCTTATTCAGTTCTGAGCTCAAATGCCTCCTCCTCCAAATGGTCATCCTTGACCCGTGATCTTCTTCCCTGGTCATCTGCAGCCATACCTGCCTTGTTTTATTTCCTTATATCCCTAATCACTATCTGGAATTATCTTGTATCTCAGGTTGGATGCTCTAGAAATAGAGCCTGAGGATTCTTGTGCAATTAATTGGCTTACTAAGGGAATGCTCTCAACAGAAACTCATAAGGGGCTGAGGGCGGTAGGACAGGACATGAGAAAGGCCAAGCAAAGATGTAGTTCAGATGAAGTCCAGCCTCCTTTCTCCTTCTGGGAGCTCTGGTGCATAAAGAGCTCCACAGAGTCTGTCCTGCCTTGTGAAAGGGAGCTTGTCTATTGTATTCTTGCATCAGTGAGTCACTCAACTGAGGGTTGCCCTGGAGTCCAGGACAAAAACTTTGAGGCAACCCCAATTGTCCACTGGCACACCTTTGCACAAGGATGTAAATGTAAGCTCTTGGGCAAAACTGGGGGAAGGATACACCAACCAAGAGGCTCTGAGTAGGATGCCCACTGCACCCACATTATCCTGTTCATTCACCCGTTTCATTGATTCATGTCTGTCTACCCTGCTAGACTTTAACCTCCATGAAGGCAAGAATTTCATCTGCCTTATTTGCTGTGTGCTACTATTTAGCACATAATAGGCACTCAGTAAATACTGGTTGAATGTTCAAAGAATAAATTAATAAGCTAAGGCACTTTACTTACTCTAGCTGCATAGTTCTTACCATCACCCTGGGAGTCAGGACCTTCAAAGCTGACTTCTTTCCAGGCTGAGATCCAAGCATATCCATCTGAGAGCCAATTAACCAGACAATTTGGACAAAAATAAATTATGAAAGCAAACTTCATTTTAGCCTCTATCTCGAGTCTTTCTCCCTATTCCCCACCACTTCTTGCCACATATACATGGAGATTTTATTTTGGTTTTTGAAATATTTGTTCCCCCAACCCCAGACCATGAGACCAAACAATCACGAAGAATTAGTGCAGGGATTGTTTTTCTTGATGCTTCGTTTTGTTTCTATGCATGTTAAGAATATTTTTAGATAAACACTAGTTGTTATTAACACAGTTAACCAGGATTGCATGTGTAGGTGCTAACAGGATGGGCTAGTGTGCACTAAGGTTATATAGTGCTTTAATATTACAAACGACATGGAATTTATTATCTGGACAAGAGGAATGTTAGAGATTTTTTTAATCCCCCATTCATGATGCCGGGGACTTGTCAGTCATCTCAAAACGAAACATTTTAAGATTTCATTCTTCTAAGAGTGATTTGTGCACCAGTAGCTTAAGCACCCTGGAAGCTTGTTAGAAATTTAGCATCACTGTCCCACTCCAGGCCTGCTGAGCCAGAATCTGCATTTTAACCAGATCCGCAGGTTGGACATACATTGCCTTCAGACATTTGCTATTGTCTTTTCTGTGTCGTATTTGCTTCAGTCTTTCCTATTGTCCTTCCTTTGGGGAAGCTGTTTGAGAACATCCCTGTTAATTCCTTAGATTCCCTTTGCCTAGAGTCCTGGAAGACCGTAAGGAACTAGATCCCTCCTTTTTCTGTAAAAGTTGGCCAACTTGGGATCTTCAAAAGTGAGATAGAGGCCGGGCAAGGTGGCTGTCACCTGTAATCCCAGCACTTTGGGAGGCCGAGGCGGGCGGATCATGAGGTCAGATGTTCAAGACCATCCTGGCCAACATGATGAAAACCCGTTTCTACTAAAAATACAAAAAATTAGCCAGGTGTGGTGGAATATGCCTATAGTACCAGCTACTCAGGAGGCTGAGGCAGGAGAATCGCTTGAACCCAGGCGGTGGAGGTTGCAGTGAGCCGAGATTGAACCCCTGCACTCCAGCCTGGCTACCGCGCAAGAATCTGTCTCCAAAAAAAAAAAAAAAAAAGTGAAATAGTTACTTGTCTTGGATCCAGCTTTGTAGAAAGGGTTAACATGAAGAATATAAGATTCTGAAAAGGAGGGCGTCAACAAATCTCACTGCCTCTACCCTTTTCTTGATCTTTAGGATGATAAATTTTTCCACGAGCATATGGACTCCATCTTTGTCTTTTTAAGGAGACCCTCCAGAGGCCACTTGCCCGGAGGCAAATTGTAAGTCTTTATGACCAGAAAGAATAGGGGTAGATGGCTGTCACTGAGTGATTGACAGGCCAGAGTCCAAATCAATCATCGATGTCAGTACTTTCAAACCCAGGAAGAACATCCAGATGGTCTGTGCAATGGATTGAAAAGTTTCCCTTGCCTTAAGGAGTGCAGATTCAGCATCTCAGAGCAAAACCTTGAAATCTGAATTTTTAAAGAAGTTCTGCAGTCAAGTTGGGAACGAATGAGTTTCGTAATTACTGTAAACCAAAATTTTCCAAACTTCATTGATGAGTAAAAAAGAAAATCACATGAGACGCTTATTTTAAATGCTAATTCCCGAGTTTCTCTTTTGGAGGGTCTAATTCAGAGGGACCCAAGAATGTGTAAACCAACCATTACTTCCTATAGGAAAAAGGCTCTAAGTTTTACCACTGGCTGGTTTTGCGCTCCTTGGAAATGTCACTCAAGCGCTCCGAGGCTTAATTTCTTCATCTGAACGCTGGATATGAAAACATCCATTTCACAAGGTTGATGTAAAATACTACCGAGTTAATCTATGGGGACACGGTTCGTAATTCTATCAAGTGCTATATGCAGGCATAAGAAATTCCAATTTTCAACTGGCTTCATTGTAATGTGTCTTTCCTTATATCTAGGACCAATTAAATAATTTGCAGTAAATGGAAACGGGGGCTCCTTGTTAAAAATTTATTAAGAATTTGAAAATGGAGACAGCAGAGTGTTAAACTGTTACAGGTAGTTAGGCATGAGCAGGGCAGGAGGGGGCTCTCCGGCCCCCCACTGGAAATGTCAGGTGTTGGTTCGGCAATTACCACACTGCCTCTCTAAAAATAATTCAGCAGCGCCAGGAAGAGACCATTTCCTGAAGGTCCACACCTGTTAACATTAAAATGTTAATTGAATGCAGACCCCAAGGAGAAGCAATTTCCTGGGCATGCGTGTTAACAGACAAAAATGGCCTTTGGGAGGCCAAGGCGGGCGTATCACTTGAGGTCAGGAGTTCGAGACCAGCTTTGCCAACATGGTGAAACCCCCGTCTCTACCAAAAACAAAAAATTAGCCTGGCGTGGTGGCACGTGCCTGTAATCCCAGCTACTAGGGGGGCTGAGGCAGGAGAATTGCTTGAACCCGGGAGGCGGAGGTTGCAGTGAGCTGAGATCCCGCCACTGTACTCCAGGTTGGGCCAGAGCAAGACTCCGTCTCAAAAAAAAAAAAAGACAAATGCGGCACCGGAAAAGGGAAGACAGCCTCAGATGGGCATGCGTATAACTCCCAAAACACACTGCGCATGTTCAATACCAAGGGCTACAGAAAGCACTGCGCATGCGGAAAGTCCACCTTAAGGGAGAAATTACAGGAAAGAAACTTTTTTCAAAGTCCTAGGATCAGTCGAGCGCTGTGGCTCACGCCTGTAATCCCAGCACTTTGGGAGGCCGAGGCGGGCGGATCACCAGGTCAGGAGTTCAAGAGCGGCATGGCCAATATAATGAAAACCCGTCTCTACTAAAAATACAAAAATCAGCTGGGTGTGGTATCACGCGCTAGCTGTATCCCAGCTACTGGGGAGCCTGAGGCAGGAGAATTGCTTGAACCCGGGAGGCGGAAGCTGAAGTGAGCTGACATACCACCACTTTCCTCCAGCCTGGGCCACAGAGCGAGACTCTGTCTCAAAAAAAAGAAAAGAAAAGAAAAAAAAAGACCAAAACGGCGAAGTACGATCTCCCATACACTCCAACGGAAAAACGCCGAAAGTCTTAGATGGGCATGCGTATGACTCCCAAAACACACTGCGCATGTTCAGTTCCAAAGGGTACAGAAAGCACTGAGCATGCGGAAACCCCAACGGAGGAATTATGGGAAAGACGCGAGTTTGTAAAAGTGCTAGGATCCGCCAGGCACGATGGCTCTGGCCTGTAATCCCGGCCAGCACTTTGGGAGGTCGAAGCCGGCGGATTACGAGGTCAGGACTTCAAGACCAGCCTGGCCAATATGATGAAAACCCGTCTGTACTAATAATACAAAAATTGGCTGGGTGTGGTGACACGGTCCTGTAGTGTCAGCTACTGGGGAGGCTGAGGCAGGAGAACTGCTTGAACCCGGGAGACGGCGATTGCAGTGAGCCGAGATGGCGCTGTAACTTGGGGTAACTCGGATCTCTTCCACCAATAACAAAACCAAACATGTTTTCCTTCTAAGTGTGGGGTCTCCTGCACATGTCACCTATCAGCTGGCTCTGGAATTCCACCTACGAAGGATGCAGGTTCGTGATAGGAGGTGAAAACGACAACAATCATAGAAGTGAGTATTTGACAATCACTGAGCGCTTTACAAATCTCTGTCCTATATAATGGTTCAGTATGTATCAAACTGGCTTGGCTGCCAGAATTGTTCCCGGACCAAACCAAGGGTCGAGCTGCTTATTCTCGCGGCCCAATAACGAGATGCCGATGAACAAGAAAAGGAGGGAGTTTTTATTTCAATAACCAGTTACAGGGAGAAGGCCTGGAAATTATCACCAGACCAACTGAAAATTACAAAGTTTCCTGGAGCTCATATACCTTCTAAGCTATATGGATATGTGTATGTGTGCGTTCATCTAAAGACACAGGTGATTAACTTCTTTTAATCTATAACTAGTCTGAGTCCTGAAGACCTTCCACTGGAGCCTCAGTAAATTTACTTAATCTAAGTGGGTCCAGGTGCTGGGGTGATTACCCTTATCTTGTCTCCTGCTAAATCATGGAGGTTTGGGGAGTCCCTTCAGACCCCCAGTAAACTTGTTTGTGGACGCCTGAGGAGTTTCTTCAGGCCCCCAGTAAAAACTTGTTTAATCCTAAACTGGTCCTGTTAAGAATTCCTTTGTTATCTTGTCATGCTTCAAGGCCTGGGAAAGGCCTGGGCAAAACTCTGGGTGGGCTTTTGTTGCATTCCAGCCTTTATATAAGGGCACTGACTCTCTCAGCACGTTTTTGTTTTTTCTTGAGACTGAGTCTTGCTCTGTGCCCCAGGCTGGAGTGCAGTGGCACAATCGCGGCTCACTGCAACCTCTGCCTCCCAGGTTCATGCAATTCTCTTGCCTCAGCCTCCCGAGTAGCTGGGACTACAGGCATGCACCACCACGCCTGCCTAATTTTTGTATTTTTAGTAGAGACCGGGTTTCACCATGTTGGCCAGGCTGCTCTCAAACTTCTGACCTCAGGTGATTCACCCACCTCGGCCTCCCAAAGTGCTGGGATTACAGGTGTGAGCCATTGTGCCCAGCCATGCCTCTTTACTTCAAAAGGAAAAGAAAAGTAACCTGACCTCACCTCCCAGAAGGTATCCATTTATTCATTTGCTCATCTGGTCATTCATTCATCCAGGATATTCTCCATACAACAGCCAGCATGATCCTGGGAAAATATAAGACCATTCTGTGCCTCTCCTCGAATGTCCCCAGACCCTCCCAATTTCACTTTGGGTAAAAGCCTAGAATCACACAATGGCCTACAAGGATTTATACGACCTGAGTCCCTGTCCCTGTTCCCTCCTCCATGAACCCTCTAACCTCCTCAACCAGTCTCACCCTTGGTCACTCTGTCCCAGCCACACCCTTCCCCTTGCTGGATGTCCCAGGCCTCTTCCTGCCTCAGGGCTTTGGTGCTGGCTGTTCCCTCTGAATGGAATGCTGTTCCCCACATATTCATATACCTTTCTCCTCCACTTCCTTTGAGTCTTCGTTCAGAATGGCATCTTCCCTGATCACCCTATTTAAAGTTGCAGGCCATACCCCTGGCTCTTGAATCTGCCTTACTCCTAACCATTATTTTTCTTACATCCCTGACGATCTTCTAACATGCTAAGTAATTTGAATTCATTTGTTATGTTTGCCCGTCACTTGCCCCACTAGACTGTAAGCTCCATTAGGGCAAGAATTTTTGTCCCTGTTCACTGCAATAACCACACCATCTAGCACAGTGCCTGGCACCGAGTGAATGCTCAACAAGTATTCGTTAGCCAGTTGGGGTGGCTCACGCCTGTAAACCCAGCACTTTGGGAGGCCGAGGTAGGCAGATCACTTGAAATCAGGAGTTGGAGACCAGCCTGCACAACACAGTGAAACGCCGCCTCTACTAAAAATACAAAAATTAGCCAGGTGTGGTGGCATGTGCCTGTAATCCCAGCTACTCGGGAGGCTGAGGCACGAAAATCACTTGAACCTGGGAAGCAGTGGTTGCAGTGAGCCAAGATCGTGCCACCGTACTACAACCTGGGCAACAGAGTGGGACTCCATCTCAAAAAAAAAAAAAAAAACCCAAATATTTGTTGAATGAAATTGTTCATTCCTTCGATTAAGTGTGTGTTCCAGGCCCCATGCTAGAATTAATAATGCAGACATGACTATGATCCATTTCTGTTCCTCAGGGAGTCCACATCCTACTGTAAGAAAACGACCAAGGCTTAGCCAGGCTCAGTGGCTCACGTCTGTAATCCCAGCACTTTGGGAGGCTGAGATGGGCAGATCATCTGAAGTCGGGAGTTCAAGACCAGCCTGACTAACATGGAGAAACCCTGTCTCTACTAAAAATACAAAATTAACCAGGCCTGGTGGCGCATGCCTGTAATCCCAGCTGCATAGGAGGCTGAGGCAGGAGAACTCCTTGAACCCGGGAGGCAGATGTTGCGGTGAGCCGAGATCGTGCCACTGCACTCCAGCCTGGGCAACAAGAGCAGAACTCCATCTCAAAAAAAAAAAAAAAAAAAAGTAAAGAAAACAACCAAGGCTTAAAGAAGTAATGCTGGGGAGAAGGAGACCAACATAATAGAGGTGTGTAGTGTAGGAGCTCAGAAACAGTGCCCCAAAAGGAAGGCCTTAGAAGCACAAGTTTGTCTCTGCTCTTCTCCTGCCCTCCTGTCTGTCTTTCTCATTCTCCTCTGAGGCTATCCATAAAGAGGGAATTCCTCTTCCCCAAGGCAAGTCATAGAAATCAGTACCCCTTTTCTTCAAAGCCAGTCATTAAACCTAAAAAGATTACTTGAATGTTTCCTTTGTTTGTCTATGTAAGAACTGGACGTGGATAAATTACTTGACATTCCTTATTTGACTATGGGTCTTAAGATCCCCATTCCAGAGCGGGCCCTGCCCTGCACCCAGAAGGAAGAAATGCATATTTATAGAGGCTGAGAAGAATCTACACGGAGAGGCCTTGCTGGGTTTCCCCACACAGTCTACTAACATTTGATCATGGTCTTTTTATTCAATCATATTTTTAAATAGCTGTCTATCCTTTGCAGAACCCAAGCATAAAAGTGGGCAATTTCAGGCAGGGAATGGTGGCTCACGCCTGTAATCCCAGCACTTTGGGAGGCCGAGGAGGGCAGATCATGAGGTCAGGAGTTCGAGACTATCCTGGCCAATATGGTGAAACCGCATCTCTACTAAAAAAAAATACAGAAATTAGCCGGGCATGGTGGTGCACGCCTGTAGACCCAGCTACTCAGGAGGCTGAGGCAAAAGAATCGCTTGAACCCAGGAGGCGGAGGTTGCAGTGAGCCGAGATCATGCCACTGCACTCCAGCCTGGGCGACAGAGCAAGACTCCATCTCAAAAAAAAAAAAAAAAGTGGACAATTTCCCCCATATCTTTGGGTCTTCATTCTGAAGGCTCCCATGTGACATAAAACTATGATAAAGTAAACTTGTTGTGCTTCTGTCTTGTTAATCTGCCTCTTATTCATGATTTTCAGCAAACCTTCAGAGGATGAAGGGGAAGTTTTCTCTTGGCCCTGATGGCACCAAGTATGTGAACAGTGTATGCCGGACACAGGTAAGCAGGAGCAGATGGGGGAAGGGCAGATGTAGCCCGGGACCAGGGAAGCTTCAGAAGGCAGCTGGCATTTAAGCTGGGCTTCAAGCCAGTTGAAATTTTAACAGGAGACTTGTGAGAAAGAGATGAGCCCTCCCCAGACAGGGGGATGAGCAATACGAAAGACAGAAAATTCAATTTGCTTTTCAAAAAATTGCAGGCAGTGGGACAATGGATGCAAGAGAGTGTGTGTGTGTGTGTGTGTGTGTGTGTGTGTGTGTGTGTAGAAGGTACAAAAGGAAAATAAATCTTGCGACTCCCAAATCACTAAGCCAAGGGAAAAGTGAAGCTGGAAACTGTGTCAGGCAAACCTGCCTCCCATTTTATTCATAAATAAGATAGCTAGAAAGATAAAAGAGCTACATACCTGCCTTACAATTTGTCCACAGGGAAATTCCTTGTGGGCCTCAAGATCTGTATCCTAAGACATAGTGTTGAATTTCACCCTGGCAATGTAAATTGATAAATGATTTTCCCAGGTGCAGGACAGAAAGTCATCCCTCTGCACACCTGAGACAAATGCATACCTGATTGCTTCCTCTGCCCTGTTGTTTATGCAAAAATGCAGATTCATTGACTAAACTGCATATTCAGTGAAAGACTGATCAGGGACTTAAAAGAATGCAACCGTTTGTCTTTTATCTACCTATGACTTGGAAGCCCCTCCCCTTCCAATTGTCCCGCCTATCTTACCGGACTAAACCAATGTACACCTTGCACATATTCATTGATGTCTCACGTCTCCCTAAAATGTATAAAAGCAAGCTGTACCCTGACCACCTTGGGCACATGTCGTCAGGACGTCCTGAGGCTGTGTCACAGTGTATCCCTAACCTTAGCAAAATGAACTTTCTGAATTGATTGAGACCTGCCTTAGATATTTTCGTTTCACAAAGGTAAGACTGCAGGGGAAAAAAACAGACACCAGGGGTCCGGATGGACTGGGGCTAAAATCTCAGCTCAACTCAGCCTTCTGTTGGCTGGGCTCCCCATTGCCTTGTTTTTCAGCTGTCTCTTTCCTGTAAGAGTACCTCCTCTGTTCTCTGTTTTCTGTTCTCTGAGATTCCTTCACCCTCAGGCCCTCCCATGTTTTGCAGGGCAATCTAGACTTGGACCTATCTTCATATTCATAAACGCACAAAAAAATCTCTGTTAAGGCCAAGTCTCAAATATCCTGAGCTTCAGTCTCTAAGCAGCACAGAAAGTCAAGTAGAAACTTTTAACATTTCAAACTATTCCTTTTCTCTTCTACACCAGCCTGTCCACATGAAAGAGATTTCTTTTACCCTTCCTATAACATAGTCTCCCCATCCCCATTCCCCAGGAGGCAAATTGTCAATGGTCTGGATTTGTAGGGTTCAGAGTCTTTTTTTTCAATCTGGTACCCCAAGACTATTTTGCTAAATCCTTATTGCACCCCTGTGAGGTAGGTATTATTATCCTGTTTCTTAGAAGAGAAAACTGAAGCCCGTGATCACGTAGTATAGAAATGACAGAGCTGGAACTAAAACTCAGGTCTGCCTGAGTCCAAGAATAAAATAGTTCTTGCCCAACAGCAATGAGAAATAGAACAGTGACACATCTATCTCATAATCAAGAGATTAAAGGCTGGTATTTTAAGACAATTGGAGGTTCAAAAACACTGCAGAGAATGGATTATTCCCCTCTCCTTCCACTGTAGCCATATTAAATATTAATTCCCTTTGTCTTTGCAAATACAGAAGTTGACTAAGACACACATCATAAAAAATGCAAGGTGAAGTTTCCCTCTAATTTCAGCTTTTGTATTGGAAATGCATTCGGATGACTTTCTTCCCTGCTGCTGGGATTGAACATTTGATCTTCTTTGCCCTTGGTCGGTGTCGACCAGAAGAACGTGGGTGTCCACGAGGTAGCAAGAGATCAAGGACAAGTTCCCATCAGGGGCCTGACAATCCTAGCTCCAGGCGTCAACAGACATTGTGTTTTAAATATCTTTAGGAGACAAGAGGACCTGAAAAGGAGTCCTTTCTGGCCAGGGGTTATCTAGGTCTTGAGAGAGGTGTCAGGTGAGACAGCTGGGGCCGCTGGCGTCAAAGGACCCAACAGGACAAAGGAGGGCCACTGGCAGCAGCTACTGAAGGGCCTTTTTGTTTTGTTTGTTTTGTTTTTTTTCAGTGCTGATTTCCACTATCTCTGTTGGGTCTATAAAAATAATAACTTTTACAGCTTTTATTTCTTGAAAGAAATACATGTTCACGGCAGGATGTTTCAAAGATGTAGGCATGCAAAAAGAAGATAAACATTAACTATAATCCAAGAAATGCCCAAGGATGATAAACACCCAAGTTACAGTAGTGTTTATCCCTAAGGGAAAGGGGAGGGGTGCCATGGGAATGGGATACGCAAGGGCCTTCAATTGTATTGGTAATATTTTATTTATTTGCCTATTTACTGGGTTCCTGGATACTTATACTTTTTGTTTTCACACTTTTTTAGTATATCTGAGATAATTCAGATTTTTCTTTTTTGAGATGGAGTCTCGGTCTGTTGCCCAGGCTAGAGTGCAGTGGCATGATCTCAGCTCACTGCAACCTCCGTCTCCTGGGTGCAAGTGACTCTCATGCCTCAGCCTCCTGAGTAGCTGGGACTACAGGCACCAGCCACTGCACTCAGATAATGTTTATATTTTTCATAGAGACCGGGTTTCATTCTGTTGGCCGGGCTGGTCTTGAACTTCTGACCTCAAGCGATCCAGCCCCGCTCAGCCTCCCAAAGTGCTGGGATTACAGGTGTGAGCCACCGTGCCTAGATAGGAATAAATGTTTTAAAGTCATCTGTTTTACTTATCCTTGAAAACTCAGTGCCTGGCACAGCCTCTGTTATATAGTAGATACCTAACATACATTTCATGAATGAATGAATGAATGAATGAATGAATGAATGAATGAATGAATGAATGACTTGACTGTGTGTTACTTCTGAGCTTCACTTTTCCCTCTTCTGGAAAATAGGGTTGGCAGTGTGTATCTTCCAAATGATCGTGAGAATTAGATTTCTATACTAATTTCTATAGGATATCTCACTGGGTACTCATTTGAGCATGGTTGATGGCTGAAAAATGGGTCTCACTGTCTCACTGGCATGATTATTTTACTCCTCAAACATCCCTGGTCTTAGTTTATGGAGAGAAGTACCCACTTGTCTTACTATATTTTAAATATTTTTCTTTGCTTTTTTTCAAGGCAAGTGCGAATGGAAACACTGGGATATTCCTTTTGATATCATTCCTTTGAACCTTAAAATGTGTACGACAGAAAACAGGGTGACATATATAATTTTACCTTTTCTTCCATCTAACTACTGTTTACAAACGTTAGTTGCTGTGATTTAGCTCAGAAAACCTTTTCAAGGCTCAAGCAGCTAATTACAGCTGCCTTTGGGGCTATAGAACCTGCTTCACACTCAGAGATCAATAGCTTTGACTAGACTGGGAGAGAATAATTGTCACTCAGGCAGGAACAGCTGAATGCGAGTAACCCCAGGAACCAGTGTCTCTGTAAGTCACATGCCTCACTCCATGTTCCATTTGCAATAGCTTTAAAAATCTGTAGTCGATGCAAACACCCCTTATTTCCCAAAGGAAGATGGGTGTATTAGTCAGCGTTCTTCAGAGAAAGATAAATAATAGAAGATATATTTAAAAGAGATTTATTATAAGGTAGTGGCTCAGGGGATTAGGATTATGGAGGCTGGGAAGTCCCATAACCTGCTGTCTGTAACCAGAAGACCCAGAAAGCCCATAGTATGGTTCCAAAGCCTGAGGGACGGAAAGCCAATGGTATAGATTCCAGTCCTGTTTGTCTGCCTGAGAACCAGGAGTATTGAGGGCGAGAGAAGACCAAAGTGTCAGCTCAAGCAGTCAGGCCGAGATAGCTAATCTGCCCTTCATGTTTTTGTTCTATTCAAGCCCTCAATGGATTGGACAACTTCTTTACTCAGCCTACCAAATCAAATGTTAATCTCACCCAGAAACATCCTCTCAGACATACTCAGAAATAATGTTTAACCAGATATCTGGGCATTCCATGACCCAGTCAAGTTAACACATAAAATTAACCGTTACACCTAGCCTCCAATCTAAGGTAGAGGGGACATACATCTGTTTGACTCACAAATATTTATTGAGCACCTAATATACGCCAAGTGATGTACTAGGCTCTAAGCAAGAATATAATGGTGAACAAGAGATAAGATCCCTGCTCTCAAGGAACTGCCATCTTTATGGAAGAAAATAGAAGATAAACAAGAAGGAGAAACAAAACAAAAAAAAAATAAAGAGTGTTTTTTTTTCAATTATATTAAAATAGAATAAAATAGTTAGATAGTGGCTACTTGCCAATGGATGAGAAAGTGAAATTTAATCTACGATCTGAATGACAAGAAGAAACGAGCTACACAAAATTCTGAAAGCATTCCAGGAAGAGAGCATAGCTCCTGCGAAAGGCCCTGAGGTAGGAACTTTAGATTTTAGAAACTTAGTAAGTAAATGGAAGAGTGGAAATAAAAACAGTCAGGAGGTAGAGATTCACCCTGCAAGGTGTGGTAACGAGTTTTCATTTTATTCTAGGGGATGTGGGAAGCCATTGGAGGGTTTTAAGCAAGTGGATAATATTTATGTGATTTATGGGGTTTTTTTTTTTTTTTTTTGAGACGGAGTGTTACTCTGTCGCCCAGGCTGGTGTTGCAGTGGCACGATCTCTACTCACTGCAATCTCCATCTCCCAGGTTCAAGCAATTCTTCTGTCTCAGCCTCCTGAGTAGCTGGGATTATAGGCGGACGCCACCACACCCAGCTAATTTTTGTATTTTTAGTAGAGACGGGGTTTCACCATGTTGGTCAGGCTGGTCTCGAACTCCTGACCTAGTGATCCACCTACCTCGGCCTCCCAAAGTGTTGGAATTACAAATATGAGTCACCATGTCCGGCCAATTTACGTCTTTTTAAAAATCACTCTGGTTTCTATGTGTGTGAAGGATATACTACAGGAGATGGGTGCAAAAGTAGTGAAATTATTCAGGAAGCTGTTGCAATAATCTCAATGAGACATCATGGTGGTTTGGACAAGGGTGAGCACAGCAGAGATGGGGAGAAGGAGACAAGATATAGTCCAGCTATGTTTTGAAAGGCCTGGCTGCTGATGAAGATGATTTAGAAATAGTGTCCAGGTTTTTCTTTTTCTTTTTCTGCAAGTAAAATAATCCTTTTCCTTTAACCATCATTGGCCCTCCCCCACCTCATAATGACCAAAGTGAACTTTTCATGTAATATGTCTGTATGAAGATAGTTCTAGTACTAAGATTTCTTATTTGCTCCAAGCTTCCTGCCTCTCTGATTTCCTGGATCTTTTCTCTGACTTTAAATGCTTTCAGCCCCACCTTCCCTCCAGTTCCTTCTCTCTGATCAGTTGATCAGTTTTCTGCTCTGCGTGTTTCCCTGATTTGGGCCCCTTCCCGCTAATTGGAATGCAGTCTTGATGGCTGCACATCAGGCAGCCATGTTAAATAACGAGGTGGAAGCCATTGCTGAGGATGATGGTGTAGAAAGACAGAAACAGTTACGTTCATGAAGCATCCCTCACAGCTGGTAGACTGCCTGCCACCTGACAGTTTCATGAACGTGAGAATTGAACTTCTGTCTTGTTTTAAGATATAGTAATATTGTTACTCCCAGCCAAACCTAGCCTGAACTATCACCATGCTAGGAATGATGAGTTTTGTTTTTTTTTTTTTGTTTTTTTTTTTTACTTTTTATCTTTTTTTTTTTTTTAATTTAAGTTCTCGGGTACATGTGCATAATGTGCAGGTTTGTTACATATGTATACACGTGCCATGTTGGTGTGCTGCACCCATCACCTCGTCAGCACCCATCAACTCATCATTTACATCAGGTATAACTCCCAATGCAATCCCTCCCCCATCCCCCCTCCCCGTGAAAGGCCCTGGTGTGTGATGTTCCCCTTCCCGAGTCGGAGTGATCTCATTGCTCAGTTCCCACCTATGAGTGAGAACATGTGGTGTTTGGTTTTCTGTTCTTGCGATAGTTTGCTGAGAATGATGGTTTCCAGCTGCATCCATGTCCCTACAAAGGACACAAACTCATCCTTTTTTATGG
>NW_012102621.1:1501873-1522500 GCF_000951045.1 Mandrillus leucophaeus | reverse complement strand
CACCATGTTGACCAGGCTGGTCTCAAACTCCTGATCTCAAGTGATCCACCCACCTCAGCCTCCCAAAGTGCTGGGATTACAGGCATGAGCCACCGTACCCGGCTGGAATGGCGAGTTTCCTGCGTGTGTTTCTTCATGCCAAGCACAATTATTTGCTTCGTTGTTTGAGCAGTAACTTGGCACTTCAATTCATTTCAGATTTATCACTTTTTTAAATGCTTTGCTCACGTATCTTACTATGTATCCTTTGAAGGGAAGCATTTCTTCTTATCACGTCTGGCTCATTCCCATCCCAAGCACAGTCCCCCTCAAACCTAGGAGAAAATAACTGTTTGCAGAATGAATAAATGAATTCAATCATCAACTGTCATCTCTTGATTGAGCTCCCCAACCAGAAGAGGGGGTTTCACATACTGCAGCTGGAATCCTATTAAAACAAGCACTAGTACATTTAAAACAACTGTATATCTTAAAGAGATGTTCTAATTCCTACCAATCGCCAGCTATCAAAAAACAAACATACATTTATGGAGTGACGGTGACATGGTCAGACCTAAGAATCCATATAAACCACAGGAAAACCCTGTACACAAAGGGCTTAGAGGCAGTTGTGGTATAATTTTTTAAATTTATAGATGGGATCTTGCTGTGTTATCCAGGGTGGGGTGCAGTGGTTGATCACAGGTGCAATCAGAGCTCACTGCAGCCTTTAATTCCTGGGATCAAGCGATCCTCCCACCTCAATCTCCCAAGCAGTTGAGATATATGTTCACACCCAGAGAGAAAGGAATTTAAATCCTGCAGGAGGTTTAGCAATAAAATAAAATCACTGGTTGATTTGGACAGAAAAGTTCAAACCTCTCATCTCCCCCAGAGTCTTTGCCCAGGCTCTGCAGAGAAAGATGGCTCAGAAGAGATGGGGTGCATATAATTGTCCTTTTCTTCCTTTCATGGGTCATCATCTTAAGATTCACTTATTTAATAATCTGCCTGCAGTCTTGGCACTGTCATAGCTTTTGGAGAAACAAAGTAAAGGTGGGGAAAGATGAAAGACAGGTGTTTCTCTTTTCAGGTATATTAAATTCAAGAGATTTGGGACAGAGATGTCAAAGTCAGAGTTTATTTGAATGGATATAACCACCAAACAAGTGTGAATTGGAAACCTCTCCATCTGTCTGACATTATGAGGGGTGAGAATCTGTTGGATAAAGGAGGGAAGGCTGCAAATGCATTTATCCAGTGGTCTTGTTGGTGTTCACCTGGGCAGTTAAGGAGTGGAAGAGCGTTGGTAGCAGGAGGCTGTTGGAGAAAGCGTCTCACAGTCGTGCTTGATGCAATAACACCCCCTAAGATTTTGCCAGGCAACTGGTCTCTTTTTTAGCTTATGTTACCCCAGGGCCCTGTGGGCATAGCAACTGAGTGCATATTAATCCAATATGTCGATAATGTGTCTGAAACATATTATAGATCAGTAGTCAACATTGGGATGAAAGGAACTGAGACACTCCCCTGGAAATATCAAAGGAGGAATAATAAAGTGTGTGTGTACACGGACGTGTGTGCGCGCATGTCTGTATAATGTATATATAACGAACATATATGCAATATGCAATGTATATATACGTATACATATGTATAGCGAGAGAGAATAAGACTTACTCTAAGACTCTAAAATCAAAATGCAATATCCCTCAAAGGCGTACATTTGGAAAGCCCTTTTGCATTTTTTTTCAGATGCCTGAATTAAAACATTTTTCTATGTGCCACTAACTAGGGAAAAAAAATCTAAGACATAACAATCAGAGACAGGAAGAAACAGAGTTAGAACAGGAGAGACAAAGTGAGAGAAAAGAGAGAGAGAAATTACAGATGACACTACTGTTGCCTATAACCATATGAAAGGCCATTATAATATATCATAGAGTCATGGATCTCATGTCCCAGTTCATAGAAAGAAGATACTCATGAATTTGGTCCATAGGAAATTCACTAAAATTAATACTAAGCAACTGTTTGGAATTAATTAGATGTGAGCCTTTCAAACAATTGTACTTTCGTGTATGTGTGTGTGTGTGTGTGTGTGTGTGTGTGTCTTGGATTTTTTTGGACTTTCTTTTCAATCTTAGAGCAAAGTTCCTGTATGGGAGCTAGCCTAAAATGTACACACATGCACAGTCACTCACATACGCACAAACACATACATACACAAACACACATACACACTCACATACACAGATACACACAAACACACATATACACGTAGACACATACAAACACAAACCACACACACACAAATCCACACACATACACGCACACACACTAATCTCCAAGACATACTCTTAGATAAGATTGTCAAAATTGATGAAAGATCACAAGTTTGCAGAACCATTAATTGGCAATGAAGGATTCTGACAAGAAAAAAGAACTAGAAAGTCTGGATGCCAGGAAACTCATTTCTCACCACATGTGTGTGGTGTACCTGCCAGAGTGCCTCTTTTTCAAGAAAACAATGTAAACCGGGCTGCCTCAGTTCCCCACCTTCTCCTAACGCCATAATCGCTTCACTGTCTCCAAGTGGTAGCCCCTTTCCCCTGGAAGACCACTCCCCACACCTCGGGAATACCTTTCTTGTTTGCTAGCCTGCGGGAAAAATTACTCTTGCTCCCCCAGGGAAGATATTAAAACTGAAAGCCCGACTCTGAGTCTCATAGTCAGTTCAGAGCAGCAGAGCTGTTGACCTTGAGGGGTGACCACCTTCAATGTTATAGACTTGCTTATAGCATGTAGCAGGGCAGATGAGACAGGTGGCATTAAGGAGAGTATCAGATGCTGATGGTAACGCCAAATTCCATACTGATGCTTGCAAGCATAGGATGTTGTTAAAAGGTACATGAGTTAAAACTGATTCTGCAACTCACACAAAATGATTGAAAATATGCATTGAGAAGCATGCGTACTCTCTTTATAGACTGCGATTACCTTGTTCATTTTTTTATCTTTCTCTCCTCCCACCAATTAGAATGTCGGCTAATTCTTGAGGGCAGGGTCCTGGTCTGCCTTCTTCACTGCTATAGCTGCCACTGCCTGACATGTAGCAGGTACATCATAAATTCTTAAGTGAACAGATGCCAAGAAAACACCAGAAGGAAATAAATCAGGAATTAATAGTGGCTACTCTGGAGAGAGATTATGGGATGGTTAATATTCTTTACATATTTTTGTCTTTTCAATTTTTTTAAATAATTTTTTTTCTAATTAAAAAAGGGAATGAATATGGCTTGGGCAAAATTCAAGTTATCACAAACATTGACATTAGTTAGGAAGTTAATGCACATTCTTGGTCTGATGGTACATTAATGGTAATGAGCTTTTACTTTCCTGTTTTTTATTTATTCATTCTCTCAATCATTCATTTAACAAGTATTTATTGCACGCAGTCATGCATTGCTCCTTGTAGCAATGAAGAACCTGTTAAAGGATTATTTTCAAATTTTCAGAAAAGATAAAATCATGATTGTCATACAGATGTAAAGTGAAAACATGTTAAACAATTTATTTAACTTATTAATAAATGAACTGGCAACACTTTATCACCAGTTCAAATGAGAATGCAAATATTAGACACAAGTATAGGGGAGGGATATTGGAATGAAAACCACCTTTGCAAAAATTATGATGGTGACAAAAATCTGAAAGAGAAAAATTATGATGGTTGATATGGTTTGGCTATGTGTCCCCACCCAAATCTCATCTCGAATTGTAATCTCTACAAGGAACCTGGAGGGAGGAACCTGGTGGGAGGTGATTAGATCATGGAGCGGTTCCCTCCATGGTGTTCTAAGAGTGAAGGAGTTCTCATGAGATCTGATGGTATATAAGTGGCAGTTTCTTCTGCTCTCTTTCTCTCTCTCTGTGTCTCTCTCGCCTGTCACCGTGTAAGATGTGTGTTGCCTCCCCTTCGCCTCCAGCCATGATTGTAAGTTTCCTGAGGCCTCCCAAGCCTTGTGGAACTGTCAGTCAATTAAACCTCTTTTCTTCGTAAATTACCCAGTCTCAGGTAATTCTTTACAGCAATGTGAAAACGGACTAATATAATGATGAAAGAAATCTAACCTAACCTAACCAACTCCATCTTGCCTTTAACCTTCAAGCTGCCCTTGTTTATTCCTGGGCATAGGCTATCTAACTTTGGGAGGAATTTAGTTTATAGTTTAACTTTAAAACAAAGATAATAACAGCCCCTCCCTGAAACAAACTTCCTCCTTGCTTGGGGACCAGACTGCCTTTGTAAGACTAATAAATTAGTCACAAGATTAGAAATTGTGGCTCAGGAGTCATGCAGCCAGGGGCCGCAAGATTCCTAACCTTCCCAATTGCTCCTGTAGATAGCATTTCTTTTTCTTTTCTTTTTTTAAGACGGAGTTTCGCTCTTGTTGCCCAGGCTGGAGCTCAATGGTGCAATCTCAGCTCACCACAACCTCTGCCTCCTGGGTTCAAGCAATTTTCCTGCCTCAGCCTCCTGAGTAGCTGGGATTACAGGCATGCACCACCACGCACAGCTAATTTTGTATTTTTAGTAGAGATGGAGATTCTCCATGTCGGTCAGGCTGGTCTCGAACTCCCAACCTCAGGTGATCCACATGCCTCGGCCTCCCAAAGTGCTGGGATTATAGATGTGAACCACTGCTCTCAGCCAGATAGCATTTCTTTACAAAACTTAAGATTGGTGTTCGAGACATTTTTCAGACCCTGCATTCTGATAGACAAGCTGGTGCCACCCACACTCATAAACTGGCTCATCTGGTCTTGTGTCCCCCAACCTCCACCCCAGAAACTGACTCAGCACAAGAGGGACAGCTTTGACCCTGTATGGTTTCTTCCTCAACCCAACCAAGCAGCATTCCACATTCTCTAGCCCCCTGCCTGCCAAACTGTCTTTAAAAAACCCTAGTCTCCAAATTATCAAGGAGGCTGATTTGAGTAACAATAAATCTCCAGTCTCCTGTTTATTCCACTCTACACATATTAAACTCTTCATTGCATTTCCCCTGTCTCGATAAATAGGCTCTATCTGGGCAGCGGGCAAGAAGAACCTTGGGACAGTTACAAATTGAATGTGCAACTGGGGGCAAAACTGGCCTCTTCTACAGTGGTAAACCTCCACTGTACATAACTGAACCTCTACTCTACAGAATTTTTGTATGTCTCTAGTCAGGAATTATTTTACTTTGCTATCAGTTATCTATGACTTACGGAGTTGTCAAATGGCTTGACACGTTGAAAGGCTAGCATTCAGTAACCTAGAAGAGCATGCGTTAGGCAATGGATAATTTTCCATTGAAGCACAATTTTTTTCTTTCACTAGAAAGATAATTAAGATATAGTCTCTGACTTCTCATGTGGTAGCTGGGCAAACTGGCATAAACAAAAGAGCTGCCTTGCTCTGGACAGGAAGACAATCAATCCTGATGCCGCTCCTCTTCTCCTTAGAAGATCACTGTGAAAGAAACTCCTATTTAATGATTGGCTCTTGTCCAAAGAAATGGGGGAAAAATATAATGTGTTTTTAAAGAGCACTGTAAACCTTTTTGCTTTAACAATTTTTATTAGAAATTAATAAACCAATACATATTCATAAAATAAAATGCAAACCGTAAAGAAATATATGGAAAGAAAAGGAAAAAGCACCCTTGACTGCCTCGCTTCTACCAATCCTATTTTCTCACCCGTTGGCTGGGTGAGGTGGCTCATGGCTGTAGTCCCAGCACTTTGGGAGATTGAGGGGGGTGGAACACCTGAGGTCAGGAGTTCTAGACCAGCCTGGCCAACATGGTAAAACGCTGTCTCTACTAAAAATACAAAAAAAAGCCAGGAGTGGTGGCGGGTGCCTGTAATCCTAGCTACTTGGGAAGCTGAAGCAGGAGAATAATTTGACCCGGGGGGCAGAGGTTGCAGTGAGCTGAGATCCTGTCACTGCATTCCAGCCTGGACAACAGAGTGAGACTCCATCTCAAAAACAAAACAAAACAAAACAATAATGCCCAGATATCAGATGCATTGTGATGCTGAGGAGACAGACCTGGAGTTGGGGATCCTTTTTTAGCAGACCACCTGAATGAAATATTTGGTTATGTAAAGTAGTCTAGGGATTAGTTTGGGGTACTAGTTTGGGGAGAGTGGAAATTTAGAACACTCTGCATTTGAAAGACACAAGAATGCTAGGAGTTCAAAGCTGGCAAATGAAGAGGATAGGAGACATCCACGGAGGTGGGGAAGATGCAAAAAGCTAAATCCTCAGCACAGGTAGAGCCAGTGAGAAATTCCCAGTGCCAGGAAATGTTTGATGAATTACTGGGGTCACGAATTCTGCTATTTCATCTCAAATTCTTGCCTACTTTGCTTCCTGTGTCATCTCCAACTATTAGCAAAAATTATCTAGTTAAATAAGTAAATAAATATCTGCTGGACAGGACACCGTGTGTCAGTCAGCAGTACTTTGAAGACCATGTTAGTCTGGGTCAGGGGAGTAGAGAGAAGAGAGCAGTTTGTAGGAGGCAAGAAGAAAGAGGTGAGAAATCCATCCAAGGCAGAGACTCAAAGAAGGAGACAACCAGGAGAATGTAAGTTCCTCCCACCCCAGGTTCTGGGAAAAATCCCTGGAGATACAGGACAAAGATACTGGATTTCCAGTCTCCTATTGGTTTGGAGCTCTATACATTGTTTTTTCTTTTTTACAAATCTATTTTTGTATTGTATGTATTAAAAGTGTACATGTTTTGACATACACATACACAGTGAAATGGGTATGATATCGAGTCAATTAATATATCCATCATCTCAAATACTTACTCTGTGTGTGTGTGTGTGTGTGTGTGTGTGTGTTAGGAGCATCCAAACTCTACTATTTTGGAAAATCTATACATTTTAGATTAATATTAGATGACATAATTATCTAAAAAATCTGGAGTTACCAGTGAAAGCATGGAAGTCTTCTCAGAGGAAGTGACATTTAAGCTGAGTCTGGAAGGAAGAGGTTCTCATCACACATGTGGGGCTGAGTAGGAAGAAAAGAGAGAACCACATATTCAAAACTAGGAGGCAGAAAGACCACCAAATGTTTGGGGAAACCAAAAGATACTTGGTATTATTAGAGTCCAGCCTATGTGGAACTAGTGGGATATGATATTAAATAGTATACAGACCTCTCTGGTTATGTTGATATTAATTTTTAAAGATATCCCCAATGCAGAGAAGGAAAGCATTGTAGCAGAAAACTGATGATTGTACAAGGGTTTGAAGACCCATATTTTAATATTAATTCTATTGCTAACTTAAGCAATCAGTTTTCCTGATTTTCAGTTCCTTCATCTGTAAAGTAGAGACTATGAAATCTGACAAGGGTGTGTTTATACCCTCTCAATACTGTACAAATACAACATGCTAGAATCAGAGAAGATTGTCTTCTCTGTGTAATGATGTAGGACAAGCCTATAAAAGAAGAATATTCCACTTAAAGAAAAATAAAACTTTTCAGAACAAGTAAATGGGCTGTATTGAGGTCTCAGTGCTGGAACTGAGTTGAGGCAAAAGGAACAAAAAATACCCTCCAAAAAGCTGACGAAGGTATTGTCTGGTGTGTAACCTAACAAGACACAATTTTAACAAATTCATTCCCATGTTATATTTCCTACCCTTTATGGCAAAAGATGTGGAACATATAATTCCGAACCTCAAACTTACATCTTTCTACTTCCTTGGTTGTCTCTGTTGTTGATGTTGTTATTGTTATTTCTACTTGGTTCTCTCTGATTCTCTTCTTAAGATATGTTAGGTGAAAGAGAGAAAATAAAAATACAGTACCTGGTATTTGGTACCAGGGATGTTGCAATGTAGAAGAATGCTCTTCCAAGCCATGCATCCTAAAGATACAAATAGTTTTACTTAGGATATATGAGGGCATTAAATATTAAATGTGGGCAATAGAAATGTGAGTTTAACAAGAACAGTCTTACAGAAGGCAAAATGGATAGACATATGGCTCCTCTGATGAACAGGCACTCTTTTAATCTTCTTCTCTTTTCGTGTGAGACGTTCCAGGTCTAAGAGCCAGGACTGGCTGGCCCTGCACACTTCTCTAAAGTCCTCATGCTCCCTGAAGCCATATTATATCAGTTCAGGCCCCCAAGACTCATTCATCTGCTTTGAAAGAACTTAAGGCCTCAGATGAGGTCCTTCAAATGGTCTTTAGATACTGAAGTCCTACTTCCTCAGTGCGGACATCAAAGTCTTCAAAAAGTGGGTATTAGCAGTATATCCAGTGATTCTCTGGACATGGAGGCGGGAGTTAGACTCATGGACAAGTCTTTAGGTTTAGCTTTACTTGGCACCATATCTCAAATAAATTCTCTTATGGGTAACACTTAAAACAGTCAACACAGGACAAAGTCTGTCAAGCATCATCATCATTAAATGCTAATTAAGCAACTCTGATGAGCTAAAAAAAGAGATACCAAAGAGCAAAAACACAACCATTCCCCCAAAGGCATCTATAGTTTATATGAGGAAGCAAAACACATGCGCAGGAAGATAAAGTAGCATGCACCTAGGAACTCTGAGGATGTGGATAGCAGTGCATCAGAAGGTCATATTTATTAGCCTGACAAGGCTAATAAACTACACCATTTCATGAACGACACCATTTCATTCATCAGTATATCCCCAAAAACTAACATAAAAGGTGACACATAGTAGGGGACCCTAAAATATTTGTTGAACTGGAGAATAAACGTAAAGATCTGGACTGGTGATTAGGGAAGGCTGATTTTCATTTATTTATTTATTTATTTATTTATTATTATTATAATTATTTTGAGATGGAGTCACACTCTATCACCCAGGCTGGAGTGCAGTGGCACAATCTCCACTCACTGCAGCCTCTTCCTCCTGGGTTCAAGCAATTCTCCTGCCTCAGCCTCCTGAGTATCTGGGATTATAGGCATGTGCCACCACGCCCAGCTAATTTTTATATTGTTAGTAGAGACGGAGTTTCTCCATGTTGGCCAGGCTAGTCTTGAACTCCTGATCCACCTGCCTTGGGCTCTGAAAGTGCTGGGATTACAGGTGTGAGCTATATCGTGCATAGCCAGCATACAGTTTTTAGAAGACAGAACGTACAGATGAATGATTAAGAACACTGACTCTAGAACCAGACGTTCTGAATTTGAATCCTGGCTGTGTCACTCATAAGGTAGGCGTTTTGGGGCAAGTTGTGTAACCTCTCTGTGCCTTGGTTTCATTATCTGTGAAATGGAAACAAGCATAGAGTGGTAGGAAAAATTGGCTACTTGTAAAACACTTAGACTGGGATGTGGTAAGTACTCTTTAGAGGTCATTGATGATAACCATGAGGATAGGATCACCATAAAAAGATTGAGGTTCATGCAGAATGAGAATATGCAGAATGAGCCATAGCTCAAGGAGTATTTAAGGGCCGGAAACACTGGCTTGGTGGTGGGCATGTAGTGTGGTAGATGTGTTGGGAAGCAGCGAGAAATAAGAAAAAGAAAAAAAAAAAAAAAAGGTGAAGCCCAGATCAGAGACACTTCCTCTCAAATGCCATTTGGACTTTACAGTGCAAGCCCCTGAAAGTTTTATAAAGGAGTGTGCATCGAGGGATGTTTTAAAAGATGCCAAAGTAAATTGCATTGCTTTTAATAATTAAAATAGCTTAAATGCCCATCAACAGGAAAATGGCCTAATAAGCTTTGAATATCTGGTGCTATGGAGTACTATGCAACAGATAAGAAGACTGAAGTCAGTCTATGTGAAAGAATATGGAAAGATCTTCAAGGCGAAATGTTGAGTGAAAAAGGCATGTTGCCACATGATAGTTTTGTTTTTAATTTTTTGAAGAACCACCATGCCCTTTTCCATAGTGAACACACCATTTCGCATTGAGCCAACTCTAGCCCCAAACCTCGCTAAAAATATTATCAAACAATCTTAATCAAACCATTTACCTAGACAAAAGTACAGGTGATAGAATTTTTTACCCTGGAGGAATAGACATAGTACTATAAGGGAAAGATGAACGAACTGAATCAAGCATTAAAAAGCGAAGACAGGTCGGGCGCGGTGGCTCACGCTTGTAATCCCAGCACTTTAAGAGGCCAAGGTGGGCGGATCATGAGCTCAGGAGATCGAGACCATCCTGGCTAACATGGTGAAACCCCGTCTCTACTAAAAATACAAAAAATTAGTGGGATGTGGTGGCGGGCGCCTGTAGTCCCAGCTACTCGGGAGGCTGAGGCAGGAGAATGGTGTAAACCCGGGAGGCGGAGCTTGCAGTGAGCTGAGATCACGCCACCCGCACTCCAACCTGGGCGACAAAGGGAGACTCCGTCTCAAAAAAAAAAAACAAAAAACAAAAAACAGCAAAGGCAAATCCTTATACCAACAGTGAACCAGGGTTCCAGTTTCTCCACATCTTCAATAACACTTTTTGTCTGTTGTGGGTGGGTTTTTTTTTTTTTGGAGATGGAGTCTCGCTCTGTCACCCAGGCTGGAGTGCGGTGGCGCGATTTCAGCTCACTGCAACCTCCACCTGCCGTGCTCAAGCAATTCTCCTGCCTCAGCCTCCCGATGAGCTGGGATTACAGTCGCCGGCCGCCACACCTGGCTAGTTTTTGTATTTTCAATAGAGATGGGGTTTCATCATGTTGGCCAGGCTGGTCTTAAACTCCTGACCTCAGGTGATCCACCTGCCTCGGCCTCCCAAAATGCTGAGATTACAGGCATGAGCCACCACACCCGGCCTGTCTTTTGTTTTTAAAATTTTTTAATAATAGATGTTTTTACAGGTTTGAGGTTATATGTCATTGTGGTTTTGATTTTCATTTCCCTAATGACTAGTGGCTTGGAGCATTTTTTCGTATACTTGTTGGCCACTTTTATGTTTTCTCTGGAGAAATGTCTATTCAGGGCTTTAGACCATTTTTAATGGGATTATTAAGTTTTTATTTCTTGCTATGTAGTGTAGGAGCTCCCTATAGATTTCAGAAGTCAACCCTTTATCAGGTATATGTTTTGCAGATATTTCCTCGCTTTCCTGAAGTTGTTTTTTCTACTCTGTTGATAATTTCCTTTGCTGTACAGAAGTTTTTTAGTTTGTTGTGGACTTATTTGTCTATTTTTGCTTTTGTTGCCTATGCTATTGTTGTCAAATCCATAAAATCATTGCGAAGACCAATGTCACGAACCTTTTCCCCCACTTATTCTTTCACGAGTTTCTTCCAAAAGAATTGAAATCAGGATCTTGAAGCGATGTTAGCACTCTCATGTTCACCGCAGCACTATTCACAATAGCCAAAATGAAGAGACAACCTGTGTCCATCAGCAGATGAATGGATACAGAACAATGAAATATCATTCAGCCTTCAAAGGGAAGGAAATTCTGCAATATGTAACACCGTGAACTGAACCTTGAGGACATTATGCTAAACAAAACAAGCCAGTCAGAGAAGGACAAATACTGCAGGATCTTATATATATGAAGTATTTAAAATAGTGGCCAAGCGTGGTGGCTCACACCTCTAATCCCAGCACTTCGAGAGGCAGAGGCGGGAGGATCACCTGAGGTCAGGAGTTTAAGACCAGCCTGGCCAACATGGCAAAACCCCATCTCTACTAAAAATACAAAAATTACTCGAGCGTAGTGTCCCATTCCCATAATTCCAGCTACTCAGGAGGCCGAAGCAGGAGAATCGCTTGAACCTGGGAGGCGCAAAGGTTGCAGTAAGCCGAAATCACGCCATTGCACTCCAGCCTGGGCAACAGAGCGAGACTCTGTCTCAAAATTTAAAAAATAATGATGATAATAATAATAATAAAATAGTAAAATCGCTGAGTTAAAAAGTGGAATGGTGACTGCTAGGGGCTGAGGGAAAGGGAAATGGAGAGTTGGTAATAATCGTAAAGTTTCAGTTAAACGGAATGAATACGTTCTAGAGATCTGGTGTTCGACACCGTATACAGTCGACAATCCTATGCACTTCAACATTTCTTAAGATATCTAATGTTGAGTGTTCTTATCACAGTAAAATATTTTTTGAAAAGCATGTTGCTAAATAAATAAATCATGATACTATTTATACGTACACGCATGCAGGCACACACATTTCAACACGTTGTCTACATATTTTCGATTGGCACGTGTTTTTACAAATACAAGAATCAGCTGGGCATGGTGGCTCACGCCTGTAATCTCAGCACTTTGGGAGGCTGAGGCAGGCAGATCACCTGAGGTCAGGAGTTCAAGACCAGCCTGGCTAACATGGCGAAACCCCATCTCTTACTAAAAATACAAAAATTAGGTGTGGTGGCACATGCCTGCAATCCCAGCTCCTTAGGAGGCTGAGGCAGGAGAATTGCTTGAACCCAGGAGGCGGAGGTTTTAGTGAGCCAAGATTGCACCTTTGCACTCCAGTCTGGGTGACAAGAGCTAGACTCTGCTTCAAAAAGAAAAAAAAAAAAAAGAATCATGTCTGGAAGTTCACATACACAACTGCTGCCTTTGGATACGTGGAGAAAGAAATAGTATTGTGAGGATAAGAAGGCTATCAAAGGGATTTTAACCACATCCATAAGGTTTTTACTTTTAATAAGGAGAATATGCATTATTTATGTAAACAAAAGGTAATCATTTTTCAAAGAAATTTGTTTGCAGGGAGGAGAAGCTCGAAGGTGGAAGCTTAATTGGAAAGTATTGTAATTGTGTAGGTTTGAGGCGATGGGTAGCAATGTTAGAGATGGAAATGACAAAGAAAATTACAGTGTATGAGTCAACAGAATGTAGCGTAGCAGGAAAAAAAGAGAGGCCACAGACTGAGAGTCAAGGGAGAGAGTGAGTTCAGTTTCACACACCAAAGTCCTGAGAATGGCTAGTATGTAAACCTCTGTTGCCTGCATGTGGATTGCTTTCTCTTGCATAATAATGACCAAATTAGATCAATTAATTTTGTCAATTAATTAATTGGCCCACAGCTGTGTTAGCAGCTTTATGAAACGACCACTAAGAAACCCCCATTTGGTTGATTTGATGTTGAGTAGCTACAAGCTTGGTCTTGTTTAATAGGAAATAGACCAAATGAGACTAGAAGGTGTTTATCAGGGCATTGAGTCTGATACACTAAATGGTTCACTACCGATTCAGGGAAGTTATTTTTATGCCATCAAAAGAGAGTAGTTCAAACCTTGGGTGACTTGGATTTAAGCATTTCTGGTCAGTACAGAGCCAAAATGCGTATTTCACTTCCATCCAAGCAAAAAGACATTTAAAATATCCTAACCTTTTCAAGGTTCACAGATAGCCCCTTTTCTTTCTGACAGCAGATCCATTTAAAAATACAGGTATTCAATCAAGTTTCATATTAATTCCATTGGCAGTCTTTTATTGGCCATATCAAATATAGTTCACTTCAAATAATGTAAGATGCAAGATGATTAACCTATTGAAGCAAAGTTCTTAATCTTAGGCAAATGAGGATGGTAGCCCATGGATGGACCTCACAGATCTAAGCACGTTCTGAAATATGATGAGGTAAAATTCTCTGGAGTTTTGTTTCTTAATGTGTCAGGGAGCACAAGTCCATGGTTTAAATGAGGTTTTTTTTTTTCCCCACATTTTTTAAATAACTGCTACAGTTTTTTTTTTTCTACAAAATAGGTCATCGTAGCTAATTGAATCGTTCTAACTGGACTAGGAATTGCTGATTCTGACATACAAAATTATAAAATTGAAGTTATTCATAGTAGGCCAATCCTTTAAGGAGACTATGACATGTCAACCAATAACTTGTTAAAAAGTTACAGTCTGTGATAGTCAAACATTTCTCAGAAACAATGTCTAAGAAGAAAAGTTTTAAGGAGAAAAAGGTTTTGTCTGACTGATAAAAATTCTGGAAGACTTTTAGAAGCAGAAAACACTGAAATGCCCTTTATAGAACAGGTAGGAATTTGCAAATTATGAAAAATCAACTTCTCAGTTTAAAAAAAAAAAAGGTGGGGAGAGGTTTAACCAGAGTCATGGAGACAGGAAAAAAAAAGTTGTTCTCAACTGCTGAAATTTCCAGGGCAAAGGTAGGAGTAAAGACTAGAAATAAAGCCCCATTTAAGAAGGCTAAGCCCTATTCAACAGGAGATGTAAGAGTTGAGGAGTTATTTAATGTTTCGGATCAAGGGGATGACACGAAAAGTAGATCTATCTAGTGTGAAAGTAGAAAGATTGGAAGAGGCAGGGCCATTTTTTTATACAATATCCAGGGTGGAGAGGATGAGCCATGAAGACCAGCCAGGGCATATGCAAGACCAGCTAGGGTTTGGAAGTACCTTGTTGCCAAAATCAAAATTACTGTTTCAATTGATTACCTTTTTCAAATGCTTAGTTGACATGTGCCTACGTAGACACAAACCCTTAGCATCTGCTGGACTAAGTCCTAGGAGTACGCATTTGTAATAGTCCTTCCCCTAGTAACTGACCTTTATCCTGGTTTGTCCTGGTACACTCAGTCCAAAAAGATACAGTTGCAGCAAATGCCAGAGGACAAGAGTGAGTTCCGTCCAGAACTTTCTGTTCCTTGGCTATAATCTTTTTTTCGAGACAAGGTTTCACCCTGTTACCCAGGCCAGAGTGCAGTTGTGTGATGACAGCTCACTGCAGCCTTGACCTCCCGGGCCCAGCCTCCCAAGTACCTGGGACCTCAGGTGCATGCCACCACACCTGGCTAATTTTTGTATTTTTTGTAGAGAAAGGGTTTCACCATGTTGGCCAGTGTGGGCTCGAACTCTTGGGCTCAAGTCATCTGCCTGCCTCAGCCTCCCAAAGTGCTAGGATTATAGGCATGTGCCACCATGCCTGGCCTCTTGGCTATAATCTTAACATCCTGACTTTCTTACCACCATAAGACACCCATGAATGTTGTAATGTCCTCCTGATCCCTGCTTGGAGAAGAGTTGCCCTGTCTGTCTTCACCATCCACTTGCTTCTAGCTATCATTTGAAAGATTAATTACACAACACACTCAGGCTGATTAGTAAATAAGTGGCCAGAGGGCCAGAGGACATAAAAAAAACCTTTCACTTTCTCTAGAAACTATGGCACTGAAGCATAGGAAGAAAATCTGAGGCGTCTACATCACACCGCCTACAGAACACAAGCTCCTGAGATCATCATCTTGCATATAATCATCGGGACAATTCAACAGAAAGAAAAGAAACTGTAGGATGGGAATCTGATTGTGTGCAGAGATTTCCACAAAATGCAGTGGGAATGCATGGTGTTCTGTAAGAACAAGCACTCTTCGGTAGGAAATACTAAATCTCCTCTTATTTAAGTCACAGGTGATTATAAATCTCACTTTTTGCTTTTGGCAAACACAAAAAAGGAAAATGCCTACCCCCAAGACTGGAAAAGAAAAAGGCTAAATATTAAGATCTCAACTTAATTTTATCAATTAGTGGCTGAACAGGGTTAGATGAGGCCAGTATCTTTGAACAGAAACTTCATGTTTGACCCAATTTGATGAGCAGCAATTGATCACGTGAGGTCCAGAGATTCCCTGAGATCCCCGTATGATACTGTTTCCTCGTGGAGAGAACATTACTTTTGAACAGGGTGCTCCAGAGTCTATGTGTTATTTCTAAGATTATCTGGCTCCTCTGCAATGAGGAAGAATTTTTCATTGTCTGAAGTTTCTTTAGTTATTGTTGCATTTTTCTGGGTAATTGTTGCAGGTACAAAAGTCCCTCATTATTTAAGAAGCTTGGTCAGTAAAATGGGTAAGTTTGTAGGTGTGAAAGGAAAATAAATCGTGGGTTCTTAAAATCACTAACCTAAAGGGAAAAGTCAAGCTGGGAACTGGGTCACTTGCCCCCCTCCCTTTTGCTTCCCAAATAAGATGGCTACGAGATGAAAAGCTGCGTACCTCCCCGTATTTTGCCCACAAGGAAATCTCTAGTGAGCTCCCAGATCTTTACCCTAAGGTGTTTCTGTGAAAATGTCACCATGGCAATGAACATTGATAGCTTATCTTTAGAGGGACAGTCACCCCCTGCCCACCAGACACACACGCATACCTGATTGTTCCCTTGACCCACTTTGTCTGTATTATCTTATGTAAAAATGTAGATTCTGCATTTTTCCTCGGCCCCATTTGTCGATGTCATCTTATTTTTTAAAAAACACAGATTCACAGAGCCAGACAAAGGTATAAGTAAGTATTTTTTCCCACTCCCTTCTTACACGAATATTGTGTACTTCTCAATATCCTGCCCTTTCCCCCTTTAAATTTGGAGCCCTCAAAATCATCTTTGGAGAAAGGCATAGACCTGTCTCCCGGGCACATGTCCTTGACTCTGGCGACTCCTAAAATGATTGAGATTGTTTTGTCATTTTTCTCAATTGACATAGGTAAGTAGGTAGATAAATAGATAGATGGAGAGAGAGAGGAAAAATAAATCTTGGGACTCCCAAATCACTAAGCCAAAGGGAAAAATCAAGCTGGGAACTGCCTCCCATTTTATTCCTAAATAACATAGCTACAGAGATAGGAAGCTAGGTACCTCCCTCACCATTTGCCCACAGGAAATTCCTTGTGGACAAAGGACAGGCAGAACTCAAAGTCGTCCTCCTGAGACTCACATGAGACAAATGCATATCCAATTGCTTTCTCTGCCCTACTGTTTATGTACAAATGCAGATTCACTGAGCCAGACTAAATTGTGCATTCGGTGGAAGGCTGATCCAGGACTCAAAAGAATGCAACCTTTTGTCTCTTACCTACTTCTAACCTGGAAGCGCCCAGTTGGAGTTGTACAATCTGTGTATTACACACCTTACACATATTGATTGATGTCTCATGTCTCCCTAAAATGTATAAAAGCGAGCTGTACCCCAACCACCTTGGGCACGTGTCATCAGGACCTCCTGACGCTGTGTCACAGGCATGTCCTTAACTTGACAAAATAAACTTCCTAAATTGACTGAGACCTGCCTCAGCTATTTGGGGTTCACAATAGATGTGTTAACAGAAAGGGGTCCCTATCCAGACCCCAAGAGAAGGTTCTTGGATCTCACACAAGAAAGAAAAAATTCAGAGCGAGTCTGTAAAGTGAAAGGAGGTTGATTAGGAAAGTAAAGGAATAAAGAATGGTTACTCCATAGAGCAGCCCTGAGGGTTGCCGGTTGACCATTTTTAGGGTAATTTCTTGATAATATGCTAAACAATGGGTGGATTATTCATGCCTCTCCTTTGAAGACCGTATAGGGTAACTTTCTGACGTTGCCATGGCATTTGTAGACTGTCATGGTACTGGTGGGAGTGTAGCAGTGAGGATGACCAGAGGTCACTCTCTTTGCCATCTTGGTGGGTTTTGGCCGGCTTCTTTACTGCAACCAGTTTTTCAGCAAGGTCTTTATGACCTGTATCTTGTGCCAACCTCCTACCTCATCCTGTGACTCAGAATGCCTAACCTCCTGGGAATGCAGCCCAGTAGATCTCAGCCTTATTTTACCCCTTCCTTAGTCAAGGTCCAGGTTTCTATTTTCAATCCATTATTATTATTTTTTATTTTATTTTTTATTTTTTGAGATGGAGTCTCGCTCTGTTGCCCAGGCTGGAGTGCAGTGGTGCGCTCTCAGCTCACTGCATACTCTGCCTTCTGGGTTCAAGTGATTCTCCTGCCTCAGCCTCCCAAGTAGCTGGGACTACAGGCACCCACCACCATGCCCAGCTAATTTTTGGGTTCCAGTGATTCTCCTGCCTCAGCCTCCCAAGTAGCTGGGACTACAGGCACCCACCACCATGCCCAGCTAATTTTTGGGTTCAAGTGATTCTCCTGCCTCAGCCTCCCAAGTAGCTGGGACTACAGGCGCCCACCATCACGCCCAGCTAATTTTTTATATTTTTAGTAGAGATGGGTTTTCACCATGTTGGCCAGGCTAGTCTCCAACTCCTGACCTCAGATGATCCGCCCGCCTCGGCCTCTCAAAGTGCTAGAATTACAGGTGTGAGCCACTGCGTCCAGCCTTATCCATTATTATTAAAAGAATAAAAACGTGGCCTGGCCCAGAGTGTAAGCAGCCCAAGAAGTTTGCTTGACCTCCAACACTAGTCAAGCAAAAAAGGAAAAATCTGCACAAGGCAAGTCAAGCCTGAGGTTTCATGGAAGGGCGATTTCATGGAGGAAAGCATTATGGGGTGAGGTGCTACATTGGCTTAGCCTGGGTCTCCTAAGAGCAGTGTCCATGGCAAGGGCCTGCATGCAGTAGTTCATTAAAGAAGTGACTGTAGGAAGTTAGATTGAGAGGGTCCAGGGAAGCAGAAAAAGGGAAAAAAAGCAATCCATACATGTACAATGAGGGGGCCACTGCCTAGGGTGACGGGCGCTTAGTTCGCAAATGTTAATAAATTGCATTTGTGGAAATGCAAATGTGAGTAAATGCATCTCAGAACTCTCTGGCTGAGGCATTTACCTGCTCAGCTTCATTGTCCATGAGTAGTACCGTAGGCATTGAACACACACACACACATACACACACACACTCCTGGGTCCCAGGTGAATGTCAGTCAGTTCCAGCATTCCACCCCCATTACCACCGTGGTGTCAGAGAAGCCCTGAGCTGGGAAGCCGGAGATATACCCGAGGGTCTAGGGTGGAGGATTCCCAGTTGAAGATGGATGGCCGTGCTCTGAAGTGGTCACTGAAAGAGCATCTGGAATGAGAAGTGGGGTTGGGAGGATGTACAGTGGTCTTCAAGAGAGATCCAATACAATGATAAAACCCAAACAGTGTAAAGGAAAGAAGGATCTATTTAGAAGCCTAAAAAAAAAAAAAAGCAAATCAGCCCACATAGTGTGATCAGTACCATGTATTATCAATGGGGCATGGAGCTCCTGGTCTATAGTTACCGTATCTCCAATGCCTGGCATGATACTAGAAGCCACCAGAGCAGGTCCTCAGAAAAAGTAGGTAAAATTGAATTAAGTTATTGATAGAGTTTGGCTGTGTCCCCACCCAAATCTCATCTTGATTTGTAGCTCCCATAATTCTCACATGTTGTGGGAGGGACATGGTGGGAGATCATTGAATCCCTAGGGGCAGTTTGTCTCCTACTGTTCTTGTGGTAGTGAATAAGTCTCATGAGATATGATGGTTTTATAAGGGGTTTCCCCTTTTGCCTGGCTCTCATTCTCTCTCTTGCCTGCCTCCATGAAAGACGTGACTTTGCTCTTCCCTTGCCTTTCACCATGATTGTGAGGCCTCCCTAGACACGTGAAACCTCTTTTTCTTTACAAATTACCCAGTCTCAGGTATGTCTTTATCAGCAGCGTGAGAATAGACTAATACAGGTATTTTCCACTGCCCTCTCCCCTGTATTAATGTCCAATGGCTGCCATAACTAATTACATCAAACTTAGTGGCTAGAAATAACAGAAGCTTATTGTCTCACAGTTCTGGAGGCCAGAATGTTCAAAATCAAATTTCACTGAGTCAAAATCAAGGTGTCCGTAGGGCTGTGCTCCCTGTGAGGCTCCAGGGGAGAGTCATTTTTTTCACCTTTTCTAGCTTCAGTGGCTCCTGGAGTTCTGTGGCTTGTGACAGCCTCACTCCCATCTCTGCTTCTGTCTTCACATGACTTTCTCTCTGTGTCTCACCGTGTCGTCTCCTCCTTTTACAAGGACATAGGTCATTGGATTTAGGCCCACCCTAAATCCAGAACTTTATCTCAAGATCGTTAACTAATTACGTGTTCAAAGACCCTATTTCCAAATAAGGTCACATGCTGGAGTTCTGGGTAGATACCAATTTTGGGGAGACATAATTCAGCCCCGTCACACTTCCCTCTTCCTCAAAGTGACAGGAGTCTTGGGTCAGTTCTGGGGCTCAGTGGAAGGTTGGGATTGGAGGCACTCAAGGAATGATCCAGAAAGAGGCATGAAGAAGCTAAACTAGGAGAGAAGCAGAGGAGGGAAAAGCAGCAAGAGTTGGGTAAGAAGCACTGCAGAGCCAGGCGTGGTGACTCACGCCTGTAATCCCAGCACTTTGGGAGGCCGAGGCGGGCGGATCATGCGGTCAGGAGTTCAAGAGGAGCCTGACCAACATGGTGAAACCCCATCTCTACTAAAAATAGAAAAATTAGCCAAGTGAGGTGGTGCATGCCTGTAATCCCAGCTACTCAGGAGGCTGAAGCAGGAGAATAGCTGGAACCTGGGAGGTGGAGGTTGCAGTGAGCTGAGATGGTGCCACTGCACTCCAGGCTGGGTGAGAGAGCAAGACTCTATTTAAAAAAAAAAAAAAAAGGCCAGGCGCGGTGGCTCATGCCTGTAATCCCAGCACTTTGGGAAGCCAAGGCGGGCAGATCATGAGGTCAGGAGATCGGGACCTTCCTGGCTAACACGGTGAAACCCCGTCTCTACTGAAAATGCAAAAAATTAGCTGGGCATGGTGGCAGGCGCCTGTAGTCCCAGCTACTGAGGAGGCTGAGGCAGGAGAATGGCGTGAACCCAGGAGGCGGAGGTTGCATTGAGCTGAGATACGGCCACTGCACTCCAGCCTGGGGGACAGAGCGA
>NW_012102621.1:1491061-1501813 GCF_000951045.1 Mandrillus leucophaeus | reverse complement strand
AAAAAAAAAACAAAAAAAAACACCAAGAAGCACTGCAGGGAAGTGAAGTGAAAAATAACCCCAAGCTTCTAAACCTGAATTACCAGAAAATGGAGAAGGGAACATTTGTGCTGCAGTGGAAAACTGCATGCTTTCAAGATCACTTCTTCCTGGTTATTTGATTTTATAGGACTTATTTTACAACTGTGTCAGTTGTAAATAACCGATGTCAATAAAAGTAATTCTAATCCATAGATATGCAGATGAATTACGTCCGTAAAGGAAGAACTTCTCCCATGAAAAAAACAGTTTTGTATTTATTTATACATTCATTTTAACCTTCCTTTCCTTCTTATAAATCTGTGTTTCTTTGGCTTTTCCTTGGAACTGTTTATCGCTTGGTTTCCTCATTTTATTCATGGGTTAAATAAAATCTTTAACAAGCATATTAGTTTGCTGAGGCTGCCGTAACAAGTTACTGAAAGGTGGGTGGCCTAAGACAATAGAAATGTATTATGTTGCAGTTCTGGAGGATAAAATCCAGGTATCTGCGGGTCTGAGATCCAGGTATCTGCAGAACCACTCTCTCTAAAGGGTCTCCAGAGCCTCCTGCCTTGCCTCTTCTTCGCTTCTGGCACTTGCCAGCAGTTTTTGGCTTGTGGACACACCTCTCTCATTTCTGCCTCCATTTTCACATGGCATTCTATGTGTCTGTCTCCAAAAGGATATTGAATTTAAGACCCTCCATTATCTGGTAAGACCTCATCTTGTAACTTGATTACATCTGCAGCAACCCTATCCCTAAATAAGGTCACATTCACAGGTTACAGGTGGACACAAATTTGGTGGGGACCCCTCTTCAAGCCAGTACACACATGTTTACTTTATATCACAACGGGAGTCATGATTTCACTTCTGTGGAAAATTTTCCTGTAACAGTGGTGACGCTATTAAAAGCAAAGTCAACAGGAGATGATGGGTTAGTATGGGAGAGGCGAAAGAGAAAGTATTTAGAGTTGAACATGTTGAACTGGCCTAAACTCAAGTGAGGCTGGAGGTCAGAGGAGAAGAAGAACTAGATGGAGAGGAGTAGGGACCTCAGTTCTATCCAATGTGCTCATTTTACAGGTGAGAAAACTGAGGCACAGAGAAGGTGATTGGAAAAAGTAGACTGCAACCCCGACTTTTGACTTTCAGCCAGGATATACACACTGATTAGAAAGGTTTTTTGACAGTTTCAGCATTTTTTTTTTTTTTTTTGAGATGGAATTTCACTCTTATTGCCCAGGCTGGAGTGCAATGGTACAATCTTGGGTCACTGCAACCTCCGCCTTCCGAGTTCAAGCGATTTTCCTGCCTCAGCCTCCCGAGTAGCTGGGATTAAAGGCATGCGTCATCACACCTGGCTAATTTTATATGTTTAGTAGAGACAGAGTTTCTCCATGTTGGTTAGGCTGGTCTCAAACTCCTGACCTCAGGCGATCCACCCGCCTCGGCCTCTCAAAGTGTTGGGATTACAGGCGTGAGCCGCCATGCCCAGCCTAGTTTCAGCATTTGGATGGATACCTTTCACATTTTCCCTGGAAAGCTTCTCACATATAACACACTTCACATTTCCATGTGTGCACATGCATAAATATACTCGTAAGAAAAAGTTCTCCCCACATAGAGCTGCAAAGTGTAATTATAAAAGCTCTCATTAGAAAGTTGATTCTTGGCTGGGTGCAGTGGCTCACGCCTGTAATCCCAGCACTTTGGGAGGCCGAGGGGGGTGGATTACGAGGTCAGGAGATCGAGACCATCCTGGCCAACAAGGTGAAACCCTGTCTCTACTAAAAATACAAAAATTAGCTGGGTGTGGCAGCACATGCCTGTAATCCCAGCTACTCGGAAGGCTGAGGCAAGAGAATCCCTTGAACCTGGGAGGTGGAGGTTGCAGTGAGCCGAGATCATGCCACTGAACTCCAGCCTGGAGACAGAGCTAGACTCCACCTCAAAAAAAAAAGAAAAGAAAGCTGATTTTTTTTTTTTGAGACAGAGTCTCCCTCTGTCGCCCAGCCTGGAGTGACTACGGGCACAGTCTTGGCTCACTACAACCTCCACCTCCCTAGTTCAAGCTGTTCTCCCACCTCAGTCTCCCAAGTAGCTGGGACTACAGGTGCCTGCTGCTATGCCCAGCTAGAAAGTTGATTCTGAATCAAAATTCAACCATAGATAATTAGCTTACATCCCTCCCTGATTACACCATTGTGAAATCTTTGGGCCACAAGGAAATATCTAAACTGTAGACAACTCTATAGCTATTAGTACAATAAAATAGATTTTGAGACAAGGATTTCAGTACTTAATAATGTTACAGGTACAGAGGATCTCTAAATTCTTAGAATTTACAAAAGAAATTGTGAAAATGGAAAGTATTACAGTCTCGACCTGCACTTTTTTTCTTAATTATTGTACAGACACGACAGGCCTGGAAACATCATAATCAAGTATCATTTTCTTGTCTAACCCCACAGTAATATTCCAGCTCCCAAGAGTTTATGTAATAACCAAGTCATAAAATGTAGCATAATTTCAGCTTTCTTCTACTCCATACCCCTGTATGCATTAGTCACATAGTGATAGTTCTTTACCAGAAAGAGGCTTGAGAAAATGTTGTCATTTCTTTCATGAACTTTTCTCAGAACTTTAGTGCTCCAGAGAGATATCTCTCCTATTCTGTGTATACAATTGAATTTCTGTCAGAATGATGTTTTCACTCAAATGTTGCTAAACACTTTGGGAATGCATATAAAAATAATATCCATGGAATGATTTATATTTCCACTCTTCCTATGATGTTTTCTCATTTGATTGTCACAACCACTCACTGAGCTATTCTTGTCCCCATTTTAGAGATGAGAAAACTGAAGTTCAGAGAAAGTTAATTGACTTGTCCAATTAATGCCAAGTTGTCAAAAGCAGTGGACCTGGTACCTCAATACCAAGCCGCCTCCTCTTTCCCGTGCCCCAGGTCACTGTCCACCACCTTAAATGAGGCCACAAACATGTTCTACAATGAGCATATACTCTCTAAAAATGAGAGGATTTTTTTTTTTTTTTTGAGATGGAGTTTCACTCTTGTTGCCCACGCTGGAGTACAATAGCATAATCTAGGCTCACTGCAACCTCCATCTCCTGGGTTCAAGTGATTGTCCTGCCTCAGCCCCCTGAGTAGCTGGGACTACATGCATGCTCCACCACACCTGGCATATTTTTGTATTTTTAGTGGAGACTGAGTTTTGCCGTGTTGGCCAGGCTGGTCTTGAACTCCTGACATCGGGTGAGCAACCTGCCTCAGCCTCCCAAAGTGCTGGGATTACAAGTGTGAGCCACTACACCTGGCAAGAGAGTGAGTTGTTTTAAAAACACATTACTGAGTTGACATATTTGGAGTTGTTTGAAGACCAAACAAGATGTGTTCAGAGAAAATGATAATGCCATAATGGCACAGAGTAGGTGCACAATAAAAACCAATGAATAAACATTATCACATGCACTAAAATGAGTACAGAAAAACATAACTGTCTAGAATGCCAGATGTGGAAAGAACACAAATGTCTAGCTCAATGGTTCTCAACTGGGGGTGTTGGCTGTCGCAACTGTAGGAGGGTGCTGCTCGTGTCTAGTGGGTAGAGGCCAGGGATGCTGCTAAACATCTGATATGGTTTGACTGTGTCCCCACCCAAATCTCAATTCTAATTGTAATCCTCAAATGCCAAGGGAGGGACTTGGTGGGAGGTGATTGGATCATGGGGACAGTTTCCCCCACGCTGTTCTTGTGACAGTGAGTGAGTTTTCACGAGATCTGGCTGTTTGATAATCGTCTGACGCTTTTCCCTTCTTTCTCTCTCTCCTGCCGCCTTGTGAAGATGTGCCTTTCTTCCCCTGCATCTTCTGCCACAATTGTAAGTTTCCTGAGGCCTCCTAGTTGTGTTTCCTGTTAAGCCTGCAGAACTGTGAGTTAAACCTCCTTTGTTTATAAATTATCTAGTCTCAAGTATGTCTTTACAGTAGTGTGAGAACAGACTAATACAACATCCTACAACACACAGATCAGACTTGGACAACCAAGAATTATCGACCCCAAAATACCAATAATGCTGGGAATGAGAAACCCTAATCTAGATCGGTGGTCTACAAACTTTTTCTGGGGAGGGCCAGAGAGTAAATATTTCAGGCTTTGCTACTTACAGCAAAAGGAATGATGGATAACGTATACGTGAATGGGTGAGGCTGTGTCTCAACAAAACCATATTTACAAAAAACAGGCAGTAGCCTGAAATTGGCTCATAGACTGTAGTTTTTCAACCCTGATCTAGATTAATGATTTCCTAATTTTCTCTTCTAATAATGATGAAATGTTTCGTTCATTGAAATGAAATACTGTGGGAAATCCAAGGTGCGAAGCAGATTAAAGGGATGCTTCTTTGGTTGAATCAAGGGTGCATTCAAGGTGGCTCTCAGAGAAACTCCTGTAGTAGCTTGGACAAGCCTACTCGCTGTATAGTTTAGAGCTTTCTAATCTTACTCTAATGTCACTTCAGAATGATCATGGTATTCTCTGCTCAAAATCCTTCAGTGGCTTCCCATTGCTTCTGGGGTAAAGTCCTTCCCCCAACCTGTATGACCTCTCATGGGAGTGTAACTCAGTGACTCCATATCCTTACTGGGAAGCTTCCAGGTCTGACTATAACACTTACAGGCTGTGTGACTGGGCAGGTTACTTCACCTGTCTGAGCCTCAACTTCCTCATCTATATACCAAGAATTATTAACAAAACCGACCTCACACTGTTCTTGTGACAGTGAGTGAGTGTGCATGCCTTTGTGTGCATCATAGTTTCGAGAATTAAATGAGATCATGGATACATAGCCTTGCACAATACCTTGTGCAAAATAATACTCAATAATTTAATGATTATTGTTAAAAATCATTTTTATTGGGCTCTTTTCTCTCTAGAAGCAATGTATAGGTTAGAGCAAGTTGGTTGGGACTCCAGGCAGCTGGAGAGGTGGCTGATAGAGGGAAATGGGCCCTAAGGAAGCCCTCTCCTGGTTTTCTGCTGTGTTATTTTTTGACTTTATTTTACAGAAACATCAATCATGGGAGAAGGTCAGATCAGTCTCCTTTTTCAAAGCCTTTTGGGCCCCAAGTGGATAGGGGTATTGACAAGTTTGCCTTGAAAGGCTCCCTCTGTATACTGAGGGATAATTATACATGTTGACGTTAGATTTTCTTGTTAATTGCAGCTGAAAACGTCCTCAGTCATACATATGGTCATTAGAATATTAGAGTCTAAGTGAGATCCAATTATCAGGATATACAGCAACTGAGAGTTTTTGAGGCAACCTGTACTCCAATACGAAGCGCACCTAGATAGTAGTAGCAGAGTTGCTAGTTAATGTCATCGGGATTGTGTCTATTTCTGCAATTTACAATATGGGCAGAGAAGTCTCAAGGTGGGAGGTTAAAGACAGGGGTTTGAAGTTTGATTCTATTCATCCCTTACCATGTGACCTCGAGCAGTTCACTCAATTGTTCTGAGCCTCTGTTTCCTCCTCTGAAATAAAAGCCAAACAAAATTTACCTAAATCCCAGCATTTTGGGAGGAAGTATATGACAGTTCTTGCTTGGAAGGGACATAAACCCCGTTAAAATGATTCCAGCAAGAGATGGAGACGAAATTCATCTTGAGGGGCAGACAGTACCTGTGCAAATTATTTCAAGGCCATATGGAAGGGCTGGGCTAGACTGCCCAGGATTTTAAGGAAGCTTATATAAGGGGGGCTTATCCCCGTCTTGGGTGAGGGAGTATTTCCCAAGTTGAATGTTAGAGAATGAAAGTTAATCAGAAAATGAGGAGTGAGAAGAGTGTTGTGGAATACAGGAAGAACAGAGGTGAGGAATGGCATGAAGCAGATACGTGAATGTACATGTGTGTGCATGGCTGTGTGTGCATGCCTATGTGTGTGAATACCTGTGTGTGCATGCCTCTGTGTGCATGGCTGTGTGTGAATACCTGTGTGTGCATGGCTGTGTGTGCATGCCTGTATGTGCATGCCTGTGGGGAGGGCAGTGAGAGGGTTGCCAGGCAAGCAGCTCAACAATGCTAATACGTAAGGAGAAGGTGGTAGATGAGGCTGGACCTGTGGGCAGCGACCATCTCATGCAAGGGAGTTTCCATGCCAAGCTAAGACACATAAATTAACTTTGTAATACCCCTGTTCACTGCACAAAAAGGAAGAAAAATTTCCCCTTAGCAGATTTTAAGCCAGTTCAGCACATAAATGAACAAAAGCTGCTGTCATCCTCCTTTTCTATGCCTAAGGCTTGACCAATTTTCCTTCAATTTCACTCCCCCCTTCTTTGACTGTATCCTCCTTCAGCAGGTAAGTACCTTTTTTATACACTTTATTGGATTTTTATTCCAAGCTACAAAATGCATGCTTGTGGCAACAAGTCAAAAACAGAGGTTTACAAAGAAAAAGACAAGTTTCTCCCTCCTTGCTCAATCCCTGACACTCATTCAGGGATTCATAACAGAAACAAGGCTGTTATGTGTCATCTTTCTCTATGTTTATACAACTATATACAAACATATACGGTCATATAAATTAAGGGTTTTTTTTCCTACTTTTTTGAAAAAATGGACTATACTAGTCTCATTACAGTATACAACTTGCCCAGGTTAAATATAATGCAACTTGCTCAGATTATAGGTTGTAACTATTAATAATTACTATAAAAGCTGTATAATATTCCACAGAATGAGAAAACCTCTCCGTTAATTCAACTATCGTGATCAGGGGAAAACATAGGGTTTGCTTCTTGCTTTTCTTAGCTGCTCTCAATAATACTGCAACAAACATACTAGTAGTAGTACTCTTATTTTTTATTTATTTATTTATTTATTTATTTATTTTGAGATGGAGTCTCACTCAGACATCCAGGCTAGAGTGCAGTGGCATGATCATAGTTCACTGCAGCCTAGAACTCCTGGACTAAAGTGATGCTCCTGCCTCAGCCTCCTAAGTAGCTGCAATTACAGGTGTGAGCCATTGTGCCTGGCTAGAGAACCTAGTTTTCAGCATGTCACCTGACTACTCAGGACAGCAACTCCCTGTACCAGAAGAGTCACAGAGAAAAGTGGTCCTGAAACTATAATAGCTCAAAGCCGTTCCCTGTTTTTTGTCTGTTTGTTTGTTTTTGTTTTTTGACACAGAGTCTCACTCTGTCACCCAGGGTGGAGTGCAGTGGCGGGATCTCTGCTCACTGCAACCTCCGCCTCCCGGGTTCAAGCAATTCGCCTGCCTCAGCCACCCAAGTAGCTGGGATTACAGGCACTGGCCACCACGCCTGGCTAATTTTTATATTTTTAGTAGAGATGAGGCTTCACCATGTTGGCCAGACTGGTCTCAAACTCCTGACCTCAGGTGATCCACCCGCCTTGGCCTCCCACAGTGTGAGCCACCACGCCTGGCCCCATTCCCTGTTTTCTGCCCTTGTCTATCTCACTGAATAGGCCATAAAGTCTCCCATCTCAGATCTGCTCAAGCATTCTCCTCTTCCCAGGTTGCCATTCTTCTCCCAACCCAAATGCACATGTCAGTCCTTCACACTTAGTTCAAGATGAAGCTCGGCTTTCACATTTTCTAAGCAGGCTCCCAAATGTCTCTGTTGCATTTAATCTCTTCTTCTACCATCTGCTTGAACAACAATAAGATCAACTTCTACAGTTATCGCTGTGATGTGTCAGGCCTCGTGTTACGCACATTAAATGCATTATTTTATTTTCTCTTCAATAACCTGATTTAGGTAGGTGATATTGTTATATATATTTTGAAGGTGAGAAACTAAGTCTCAGAAAGGTTAAGTCACTAGTCCAAGGACACACAGCTAATATGTGTTGCAGCTGGACTTTACATTCAAGTCTGCCTGACCTCACACTCCAGAATCCAGTCATCATTCAACACTGTGTAACAAAAGAAAAATTCCATTGAGCAAGCTTCTACTTTAATGGCAAACAGGTTGAGCCATTGCTTTGCAAACACTGCCTGCCATAGATGAATTTGTTTTCTACATTTCTAAGCGGTCTTATCCCCCAGTGAATCTTATGAATGGAGCAAAGTTGTCAAGTTCTACAATAAATGGCATGCAATGTGATGTTACCAGAATTCAAGCTTTCTTCTGCTGATTTTTCACTGGGTTGCAAGCTTTAATTTAACTGTCAGACCCTGGGTCTTTTGCCAGCACTAATGGAGGATTGTGGCAGTGATGGTAATTATTTCTAGACTTGGTACCTCCTTCGTTTACCTTCTGGTCGCAAATACTCAGCAGCTTCAAGCTAATTTCCTTCCTGATTTTCTTCATCAGTTTGCAAACTCCCACTGCCAACAAAAACAACCCATCTGATAAAAACGTCAACATGGAGTGTTCGAAATATTAAAACTGTCAAATAAAAATTGTGTTTTTACAAGGTGGTCCAAATATGTCACACGTGTAGAAACCATTTTTCAAAGACAGATTGTACAGGTCAAAGAGTTGTTGGGCTATTTTTTTTTAACCCACAGAAACAAACCCAACCATGACAGGTTCTTGTATATTGGTTTGATATCTTGAAAATCAGCTTCCAATCTCCTCTGGACAAATTTGATAAATCCTGGCATCAAATGTCCTTTCCTCAGATGAAGACCACAGGTTTTCCCCTCTCTGTGGAATTAATAGAAAAATTACCTGAAAGAAGATACTATGATTTAGTTTGCTGTTTATATTTCATTCTTCCCACCATTAAACAATGTAGACAGAAGATGGGGCCTGTCAACCAATGCTTATTATCAGACATGCTATTCTGTCGAAAATCTCAGAAGCTGAACACCCTGATTTGAATTGCTGGGTAACAGCTAAAGTTGTGGATGGGAATGAAACCACCAAAGATAATTGAAAACCAGAAAGCAAAGGTGACTAACCCTGGGTAGGGCTGAGTTGCAGAAGGAGGCCAAAGGTGAAACACAAATGGGTAATTTTAGGTAGGTTTTCAAGGGAGAAATGTCTTCCCAAATGGAACACTTTTACAAACAAACACTGGCATTTTTACAGTGCTTACCTATAGGCAAGGAGTCATTTGGGGGAACTGCATCTTCCACTCAACCCAATTCAAGGGAGGCTCATGTGAACAGGTCAATGGAGCGGGGGGCGGTGTGTGTGTGTGTGTGTGTGAGAGATCAAATCCCAGTTCCTCATAACATAGTGGGAGAGGTGTTGCTATATCGGGAAGCCAAGTCATGTCTGAAAAAATACTTATGTATACACCCTTCCATATGTATTGTTTTTATGTATATGAGAGAGAGAGAAAGAGAGATAGACAAAGGCAGAAAAACAGGCAGACAAAGAAGCAAAGAATAAACACAGAAATAGACAGGAGTCAGAAATAAAGACAAAGATACATGGAGGCCAGAGACAAACAGAAGCCAAGAAAGAGGGAAACAATATATTTTGAAAGACAATTGCGTATCTACATAATCAGGACTTAGTGACTATTTTGCATATGTATTTTAAAAGTTGTAGTACAGCTTAGCAAGAAGAAATAACGACCTCACGCGGTCACGTGGGATCATTAAATGTTCAGTGAGACCATCCTGGCTAACACAGTGAAACCCCGTCTCTACTAAAAATACAAAAAAATTAGCCGGGCGTGGTGGCGGCGCCTGTAGTCCCAGCTACTCGGGAGGCTGAGGCAGAAGAATGGCGGGAACCCGGGAGACGAAGCTTGCAGTGAGCCGAGATCGCGCCACTGCACTCCAGCCTGGGCGACAGAGCGAGACTCCGCCTCAAAAAAAAAAAAAAAAAAAAATGTTCAGTGAAATGAGCAAGAGAGATTTCCAAACCGCCCAGGAACAGCTCCTGGAAAGGAGATCAGAATTCCTTGTTCGCTGCAATGAGGTTGCAATTTCATTGCTTTTTAAAGTTACCAGAGTCTAAAGAGTTTGCACTTATTTTTATTGAAGAACATAGGCATGTAATAACCGCTAATAGCTAGTGACACTTAGCCTGAGTCCAGCATTTCTTTAAGTGCCAATAAGGATTAATCCATTTAATTCTTATCACAACAGTATTGAGTAGGTCTTCTTATCGTCCTCATTTTGCACACGAGGAAACCGAGTCATAGAGGGACTAAATAATTTCCCCAAAATTACGCAGCTGAAAGCCATGGCACCAGTATAAATATAATAAAAGTAGACTGGGTCTCAGCATCTATTATCTTAATTACTGCACTGCACTGACCCATCCCCATTATGCTGTATTGTGCATTTATGTATTTCTATATATTCCACAAAAACAGAGGGCCAAAAGAATTTTCATAGAAATAAAATGTCATGCCGGACGCGGTGGCTCATGCCTGTAATCTCAGCATTTTGGGAGGCTGAGGCAGGCGGATCACGAGGTCAGGAGTTCAAGACCAGCCTGGCCAACATGATGAAACCCCGTCTCTACTAAAAATATGAAAAAATTAGCCAGGTGTGGGGGTGGGCGCCTATAATCCCAGCTATTTGGGAGGCTGAGGCAGGATAACTGCTTGAACCAGGGAGGCAGAGGTTGCAGTGAGCCGAGATCACGCCACTGTGCTCCAGCCTGGGTGACAGAGCAAAACTTTGTCTCGAAAATAAAAGAAAGAGAGAGAGTCAGGAAGAAAGGAAGGAAGGAAGGAGGGAGGGAGGGAGGGAGGGAGGAAGG
>NW_012102621.1:1469865-1490867 GCF_000951045.1 Mandrillus leucophaeus | reverse complement strand
GGAGGGAGGGGAGGGAGGGAGGGAAGGAAGGAAGGAAGGAAGGAAGGAAGGAAGGAAGGAAGGAAGGAAAAAAAATAAGAAAATACCATAATCAGAAAATGTCTCTTAAGCCAAAGTCCAGTCATTGCTAGGTTAAGTCATTTTAAACTGTTTTCTTTATGGCAGAACTTCTTGCCTACTTTAAGTGCATTGTAATTCCCGAGAGGGTAATTTGTAGCATCTTCTAACATGCTTAATTCTGGATTTTTTTCATAGATTCACCTAATAATACACAGATGCTCTCTGAGGTCTCCCCCAACTCCAAGGCTCCTGGACTCTCTAGTTCTTTACTTAGTAACTATGAATAACAGTAAAAAAATTTTTGAAAACTGTTTTTTAACTCATAAAAAAAAAACCATATTCTTCAGCTTATTCAACAACTATTTGTTGAACACCCACTTTGTACGAGCATCTTGTTCACAATAGTGGGAAACACATGAAGCTCACTTTCAGGTGTTGGGAGGAGTGGTGCAGAAATAAACAGTAAACAGATGCCAAATAAAGAATATAATCAGGCCGGTCGCAGTGGCTCACACCTGTAATCCCAGCACTTTGGGAGGCTGAGGTGGGCGGATCACGAGATCAGGAGTTCGAGACCAACCTGGCCAACATAGGGAAATCCCGTCTCTGCTAAAAATACAAAACTTAGCCAGACATGGTAGCGTGTGTCTGTAGTCCCAGATACTCAGGAGGCTGAGGCAGGAGAATCACTTGAACCGAGGAGGTGGAGGTTGGGGTGAGCTGAGATCGTGCCACTGCACTCCAACCTGGGCAACAGAGTGAGACTCCATCTAAAAAAAAAGAAAAAAAGAATGTAGTCAGGGAGTTCCAAGTACTGTGAAAAATAGAGTAATGCAGAGTAAGAGAATAAGGGATAGAGAGTGACAGGAGTAGCTCTTTTAGCTGGGAAAGTTTGGGAAGGTGACATTTGAGGTAGCAATTCAGCAGAGTTCAAAATGAGGTTAGGGAATCAGCCATGTGACTATCAGCTAGGAAATGTCTCAAGGCACAGGAAAGAGCACGTACAACAACCGCGGAGGCAGGTATTTACATGCTCGGGGACCCACAAGGAAGCCAATATGGCTGGAAGATAAATAAGGGGGCAGCGTTGAGAAAGTTTTGCAGAGAGGCCAGGATCCAGGTGGTCATGTAGAGCCTTATACATCATAGGAAGGACTTGAATCCTTTCTTATGATGGTCACTTAAGTTGCACTGAAAAAGGGAAAGGAAGGCTTTGCTCTACCATGCAGTGAGTCTTGAGAGCCCATTTCTCCCAGGAAGAAGGGTTGGTAGTCTTGACCTCAAATGGTGTCTCAGAAGGAGAATAGCAAAAGGACTTCATCGTTAAGGCATCAAGCATCGAAGAGAAGAATAATTTGTAAAGGGGATACTTTGTTCAGAGCTGTAGCATAGAGGCATGTGGGCAAGGCGGGCTGGCAGCAGTGAGATTCTATGGACTACAGTTCATATGCCTGGTTGTCTATTAAGTGAAATGTGGGGCGTGTGTATATAGTTTATGTGTATACAGTTTTGATATTGGGCTTATCAATGCATTCTTCTAATTTATATATATATATGTGTGTGTGTGTGTATATATATGTGTGTGTGTGTGTGTTAGAGACAGAGTACTGCTATGTTGCCCAGGCTGGTCTTGAACTCCAGGCTTCAAGCAGTGCTCCTGCCTGAGCCTCCCAAAGGGCTGTTGTTACAGGCGTGAGCCACCCCACCTCACCTATGAAAGTTTTCAAGTACGAAGATGCTGGTTGACTCCTCTTCCTCATCTCTCATTCACCCTGTAACCTTCCCCATCTTAGCTCCCTCCCCTTCTTCACGGAAACTTCTCTTGACAATATTGCCAATGACCTCCATATTGTCAAACCCAATGCTTACATTTTGGTCTTTATTTTACTCAGTTTCTCAGCAGCGCTTGCCATAGGAGGGCGTGAAGCTCTCTTAACTTCTATGACCTCTTCAGTTTTTCCAACCTCCCTGACCCTGCCTTTGCATCTATCTGCTGCTCTTCCTCTTCTACCTGACTCCAAAAGGTGGACTTGTTCTGGGTTCAATTCTGGGCCACTTCCGGGTCCTTCCCTTCCCTTCATTTTCCATGCTAGATTCCTGATGAATCCAAAAGATCTCAGAGTCTACTCCACCAGACACTGTAACCCATTGTGTCTGCCTGTTTATTGGCTGGAATACGAGAAGAAAATGGGTCTTGGGGCTTAGGCAGGTGCCAGTGGAAAGTGGGATGACCAGAAGAGCAAAGGATATTTAACTGCTGTATGGCTTATCTCAGTGTGATCATAAAGTTTTGAATATTTATTGCCAAACTACTTGTAAGGATTCTGCAATATGGGCAGCTATATTGAAAAAAAAAAGCCGTATTCCTGGCTCTAGGATTCAAAGCATCCAGAATTATCAATGATTTCTAAGCTGGCCTCAGTAACATCAGTAGGAAAACACTAATTTTTCAATTCGTAAAATTATTAATTAGAGGCAGCCATTAAGCAGAGACAGCCTCCTTGGACTTGACTTTATTTTCCACCCTAAATTCAAGACATGGAGAATATAATAAACCCACAATTTCAGTATCATTTAAAACTAATGGTTTTCCCTTTAATTATTGCAGGTTAAAGCTTCCCTCATTTATATGCATTATTTGAGGGTTTTATGTGGAACACATGAATATCAAAGAAGGCCTTTGAGCTTTTTCAAAACACATTCCTTCTCACTGTTTAAAACAATTACAAGTTTCTATACAGAAAATTTTCCAGCTCTACTTTGTTAACCAAGTTCAAGGGTACTTGGACTCTGCTTGTTTAAATGATAAAGATAGATGATTAGATAGATAGATAGATAGATAGATAGATAGATAGATAGATAGATAGATTATCTAGATAGATAGGAAAATTAGACATATAGCTAAATAGTTATTGGTGGATGGATGCAGATAGGTAGATACAAACAGATGTGTTCAAACAAGAGAAAACACACAGTAAAAACATTGCTTCATTAGTTTTTCTAATAATTCTATATGGAACATACATTTTTTTCCCAAACATTTTAAATTTATTTATGTATTTTTTTAACTTTTTAAAAAAATTTAAGTTCTGGGATACATGTGCTGAACGTGCAGGTTTGTTACATAGGTATACATGTGCCACTGTGGTTTGCTGCACACATCAACCCGTCATCTAGGTTTTAAGCTCTGCATACATTAGGTATTTGTCCTACTGCTCTCCCTCCCCTGGCCCCGCAACCCCTTGACGGGCCCCAGTGTGCGATGTTCCCCTCCCTGTGTCCAAGTGATCTCATCGTTCAACTCCCACTTATGAGTGAGAGCATGCAGTATTTGGTCTTCTGTTTGTGTTAGTTTGCCGAGAATGACGGTTTCCAGCTTCATCTGTGTCCTTGCAAAAGACATGAACTCATTAACTTTTATTTTATGTTTTTGAGACAGTGTTTTTCTGTTGTTGCCCAGGCTGGACTGCAATGGGGCGATCTTGGCTCACTACATCCTCTGCCTCCTGGGTACAAGTGATTCTTCTGCCTCAGCCTCCTGAGTAGCTGGGATTACAGGCACCTGCCACCATGCCCAACTAATTTTTTGTATTTTTAGTGGAGACAGGGTTTCACCATGTTGGCCCAGCTGATCTAGAACTTCTGACCTCAGGTGATTCACCTGACTTGGCCTCCCAAAGTGCTGGGATTACAGGCATGAGCCACCGCGCCGGCCTTAACTTTTATTTTAAATTCAAGGGTATATGTTCAAGGTTGTTGTATAGGTAAGTTGCAAGCGATAAGGTTTTGGTGCACAGATTATTTCATCATCCAAGTAATAAGCATAGTATCTGACAGGTAGCTTTCCAGTCCTCACCCTCCTCCCAACCTCTTCCCTCAGGTAGGTCCTGGTATCTGTTGTTCCCTTCCTTGTGTCCATATGTAGTCAATGTTTTGTTCCCACTTATAAGTGAGGTGTGGTATTTGGTTTTCTGTTCCTGTGTTGGTTTGCTTAGGATAATGGCCTCCAGCTGCATCCATGTTTCTGCAAAGGACATGATTTTGTTCTTTTCTATAGCCGTGTAGTATTCCATGGTGTACAAGTACCACATTTACTTTATCCAGTCTTTGCTATTGTGAATAGTACTGCAATAAACATATGCATGCATGTGTCTTCATGGTAGAAACATTTATATACCTTTGAGTGTATACCCAATAATGGGATTACTGGGTCAAATGGTGATTCTGTTTTATGTTCTTTCAGAAATTGCCAAATGTTTTTCCACAATGGCTGAAGTAATTAGCATTCCCACCAGCAGTGTAAAAGTATGAAATATGAGTTTTTATTTCCATTTTACATGAGCAAAATGAGGTGGGGGATATTGAGTAATTTGTCACAGCTTACACAGTTTGAAAACAGAGGATCCCTTGGAGAGGATGATGATGGTGACACCTTATTAATAACCTTCTTTTCAAAAACTCTCCTGTGTGGTAGGAGCTATACGTGATATTTTATATGTATTCTATCACTCAGCCACCACAGTACATCTTCGATTATTGTTATTTAAAGTAAGGAACATAGGGACTAAGAGAAGTTAAGTACCATGGCCTAGGTCTCCAAATTAAAAGTGCTGGCATCATAATTAGAGCACAGATCTGTCTGACATCCATGGCCAAGATCTTTTCATTACACCATGCTTTGTCTCTACTTGTTTGGTCTTTTAAATTTTTAATCAAATATTTAGGTCAAAAGCCATCAACTTTATCTATGCAGACTTCAGAAGGCTGTTGGGAAGTCTGTGAATCAACTTTTGTGTTGCTCTTATTTTTGTGGCTTGCTTACGAAAGTCACAGATACAGAACATCAAAAAAAGCTCTGCTCAGAAATATCTCCTGGGTATTATATTTGGAGTTTTGAGTAAATAAGAGCCTCTTTTAAAATGTAAATACCACCTGAAAATGTTAAGCCTATTAGAAAGTCACACCTTAGCTTTAACAGTTAGATAATCCAATTTATGCTTGAGCTGCATACTGCAGCTGTGGTAGAATGAATCATTTTCTTCTTCTCGTTTATTCTGGGATATTGCAAAGAAGAAGAGGCATGAAAACAGCTGGGTAGATTTTTTTGAAATAAGTTTCCCATTTTAAAATAATTTTGGATTTACAGAAAAATTGTGCAGATAGGACAGAGTCTCTGAATACCGCACACCCTGGACTTTCTATTATTAACATCTTTTTTTTTTGTTTGTTTGAGACAGAGTCTTGCTCTGTCGCCCAGGCTGGAGTGCAGTGGCACAATCTCGGCTCATCGCAAGCTCCGCCTCCCGGGTTGACGCCATTCTCCTGCCTCAGCCTCCCGAGTAGGTGGGACTACAGGTGCCCGCCACTGCGCCCGGCTAATTTTTTTTTGTATTTTTAGTAGAGACGGGGTTTCACTGTGTTAACCAGGATGGTCTCGATCTCCTGACCTCGTGATCCGCCCACCTCGGCCTCCCAAAGTGCTGGGATTACAGACATGAGCCACCGTGCCCAGCTATTATTAACATCTTATATTAATATGGTGCATCAGTCATAATTAATGAACCAATATCAGCACATTATTATAAAGTATGGTCCACAGTTTATTCAGATTCCCTCACTCTTTACTTATATTCCTTTTCTGTTTCAGGATCCCATCTGGGAGACCACATTATGTTTAGTCATCCTGTCTCCATCCTTAGGCTCCTTATGGCTGTGGGAGTTTCTCAGAGTTGACTTGGTTTTGATCACCTTAAGAGTTGGAGGAGAACTCGCCAAGTGTTTTGCAGAACGTCCCTCCACTGGGATGTGTCTCAAGTTTTTCTCATGATTAGACTTGGTGTATTAGTCTGTTTTCATGCTGCTAATACAGACATTCCCAATACTGGGTAATTTATAAAGGATAGAGGTTTAATGCACTCAGTTCCACATAGCTGGGGAGGCCTCACAATCATGGCAGCAGGCAAGGAGGAGCAAAGTCATGTCTTACATGGTGGCAGGCAAGAGAGAATGAGAGCCAGGCGCAAAGGGAAACCCCTTTTAAAATCATCAGATCCTGTGAGACTTATTCACTACAACAAGAACAACGTGGGAGAAACTGCCACCATGATTCAATTTCTCCCACCGGGTCCCTCCCACAACATGTGGGAATTATGGGAGCTACAATTCGAGATGAGATTTGGGTGGGGACACAATCAAACTATATCAATAACTTAATTCAATCTTACTTACTTTTTCTGAGAACCTGCTATGGTGGCTTTCAGTATCATGCCAGACATTGGAGATATGATAACTGCATGCCAGGAGCTCCATGCACCACTGATAACACATGGTACTGACCACACTACATGGATGGCAGCAGGCAAAGAGAGCATGTGTAGGGGAACTCCCCTTTATAAAACCATCAGATCTCATGAGACTTATTCATTATCATGAAAACAGTATGGGGAAAACCGCCCCCAAGATTCAATTATCTCCCACCGGGTCCCTCCCACAACATATGGGAATTACGGGAGCTACAATTCAAGATGAGATTTGGGTGGGGACACAGCAAAACCATATCACTTGGGTTATGGGTTTACAGGAGGAAGAACATTGTGGCAAACTGCAATCATATCAAGATTCCATGCTATCAACACAACTCGTCACTGTTGATGTTCACCTTAGTGACAGATTGAGTAGTGTTTTCCAGGTTTGTCCACTGCAAATTTACTCTTTCTCTTCCTTTTCATGCTGTACTCTTTATTTGGAAGGAAGTTACCTGTAGCCTACACTTAAAGAGTGAGGATGAATGCTCCCTCTCATTGAAGAGGGAGTTTCCACATGCATTATTTGGAATTCTTCTGCAGGGGAGATTTGTTTGTTCTCCCCCATTTACTTGCTTGTTAAATTGTTTACTTATATCAGCATAGACTCATGGATTTTTTTTTTAGGCTTTGGGCTAGAAACCAAATCTACTTTCTTCTTCTTTTTTTTTTTTTTTCCTGAGACAAGGTTTTACTCTGTCTCCCAGGCTGAAGTGCAGTGGTACGATCTCAGCTCACTGCACGTGCTTAACCTCCCAGGCTCAAGCAATCCTCCCACCTCAGCCTCCCGAGTAGCTGGGACTACAGGCACAGACCACCACACCTGGCTAATTTTGTATCTTTTGTAGAAACAAGGTCTTACTATGTTGCCCAGGCTGGTCTCGAACTCCTGAACTCAAACTATCCTCCCACTTTAGCCTCGCAAAGTGCTGGGATTGCAGGCATGAGCCACCATGCATGGCCTACTTTGTTCTCTTAATACTCAAATTGTTCCAGCTTTGGCCATTGGGAGCTCTTTCATTGGACTCCTGTATGCCTTTGACCTACCCTTCTCATTGTGGGCGTTCTGTTTTTTGTTTTGTTGTTTTGTTTTTGAACACTTCCTTACTTCTTGGCACTACAAGATGCTCCAAGTTTTTCTTGCATGTTTTTTGCCCCAGTCTTAGAATGATTCATCTCTCCTAGGAACGCTGGTTCCTTTTGTTGGAGAATGGTATTTACCTGACAATAAACTGGATATGGGTTCTAGGAGTGCTTATTGCCACCGGGGTGTCATTGCTCCTAGGCCCTCTCAATTGACAGAGAAGGAAATACATGTATGTATTATGTATTTTAACCAAGGAAATGCACACTTATCTATAAATACTTCTATATTAACCATCTGCATATATAGTAAGTTAAACATGAGTTCATACTAACACCTCAGTATATTTTTAATAATAGCAATACCCAAAGTCTGTCCCAGCTCAACTGAATTAGAAACAATTAAATTTGAATGTAGGCAGATGGGGGAAGGAGTAGAGCCCAGACCTTGGTAATTATTTGAAAAAATGCCAGGTAATTGAAATATACCTCTAGCCTTGAGAATCACTGATGGAAACAAAACAGCAGATGTGAAGCTGATGTGAGATTTTCCTGGGAAATCACATATTAAAATTACTAATAAATGAAAGAATTAGTTTTTATTATACTGTTTCCTAACATCTCACACCTTTATATCCTCAGAGTTTTCCTAAATTTTTCACTTTGATCCAATATTCGTTTATCAAGTCCAGCTGCAGAAACACTGACATATTATAAATGAGGAGAAATGGAGTCATCCTAATATTGAAAACAAGCAAAGTGAAAGAGAAAGTATGCATGTATGAAACTCCTGCACCAGGAATATGAAGCAACATGCTTATTGTAAGTCTCAAAGAGACTATGATCAAAACACAAATAGGTAGTAGAGCACTTTTGACATGCAAAATACTAGTCTTTATATGTATATTAGGACAGTGTCATAATAGCAATATTCACTATTAAAAATAGCATTAGATTGAGAATAAACTGTGTGATATTGTATATGCATATATATGTATGTGTGTGTGTGTGTGTATATACAGCCATGTGGGGAGGTATATATATATATATACACACACACACACACACACACACACACATATATCAGGTCTTTCTTCCTGATTACTGGCATACAGTTTCAAAAATCCTTCAATTTTCTTAGGTGACAGAAATGTCATGGTTATGTGATATGGTTTGGCTGTGTCCCCACCCAAATCTCAAATTGTAGGTCCCATAATTCCCATGTATCATCAGAGGCACCAAGTGGGAGTTAATTGAACCATGGAGGCAGGTCTTTCCCTTGCTGTTCTCATGATAGTGAATAAGTCTCATGAGATCTGATGGTTTTATAAAGGGGAGTTCCCCTGCACATGCTGTCTTGCCTGCCACCATGTAAAACATGACTTTGCTCCTTCTTTGCCTTCCCCCATGACTGTGAGGCCTCCCCAGCTATGTGGAACTGTGAGTCAGTTAAATCTCTTTCCTTTATAAATTTCCCAGTCTCAGGTACATCTTTATTAGCAGCATGAGAACAGACTAATACATTATGATAAAAAAATAAATTATGGAGGGCCTCTAGAAAGCTTCAGGATGGGAGCTGGTTACCAGAAAAACAAAAAATGTGATTAGAGGTTTGGAACTTTTGGCCACCAGACCTCTGAGGAGAGGAAGGAGCCTGCAGATCTTGTTCAATCAGGTGGTCAGTGATTTAGTCAGTCATGCCTATGTAAAGAGATCTCAATAAAAACTCTGAACACTATGGCTCAAAGGGGCTCCCTGATTGGTGAACATATTGCTATATCAGGAAGTAGACACACTCTGACTTCACAGAGGCAGAAGTTGCTGCACTCAGGACCCTTCCAAATCTTGCCACCTTATATATCTCTTCATCTGACTGTTTATTTGGATCCTTTATATTAAAATGATAATCATAACTATGTCACTTTCCTGAATTCCGGGAGTCATTCTAGCAAGTGATTGAACATGAGTGGGTTGTGGGAAGCCCTAAAAGTGTGGTCAGCTGAGCAGAAGGTCGAGTAGTCTGGAGACACCATGTATGGTTGGTATCTGAGCTAAGGGTAGTCTCATTGCAGACCCTAACCTTTAACTTGTGGGATCCGATGCTAACTTTGTGTAATTAGAATTGTATTTAATTGAACTGTAGGATATCAGGTTGGTGTCATAGAGTTGGCTGCAGAATGCAAACTCAAACAAAGGAACCTTGTCAAGTTGTTGGCATAATCACACAGGGAATTATTTTAAGTGACTTTGACACAGAATATTCTGACTTATATTCCAAGTGGCATAATCTTAAAAACAAAAAGAACTTAAACTATTTCCAGTAGTCTTAGCATTAATAATACTATAGTCATTTTTATTTTGAATTATGCATACACATGCATAAATATAAAATGTATGAAATTATGTGAATGTTATTTTGTGCCTAGATTATCAGCATGAGAAAATAGATGCAAATATAAAATCACAACAAGTAAGTTAAAATAATAATTTTTATTTAAATTGAGAATATCAGTATGAACTCGATTTATTTTTTTTCTTCCAAAAAAAAATACACATTTCTTAGTTCTGAATACTAAAAAGGCATTTTCAGTCTATTAGCAATTAGCACCCTAGGCCCAGACTGTGGTCTCGACATACCATTGTCCATAAGAAGAAAGTAGGGCCACTTGGGGAAATGGTTGACTGTAGAACTAAGATAGGAAATAAACAGTAAGAGCTTGAGACATTCTCTCTCTCTCTCTCTCTCTCTCTCTCTGTCTCTCTGTTTGTGTGTGTGCATGTGAGCCTGAAAGCAGAGAAGTTGTCAAAATAAATGTTTGCATCAAAATGACACAAAGGTTAGCCTGAAGGGACTTCCACTGGCCAAAAATGAGACAATTTGGGCATTAAAAAACTGATCACAAAGGATTGAGCACAGCAACTACATAAAATTCGTGAATTCTTAATTATAACAAACCTAAAAAGCAACTGGACGCTTTGGCAGTTGGTAGGGCACCAACTCATTATTCTAAATTGATAATTAAAGGAAAAGAAATCAAGCATCTCTTTTGCTTTTTGTGAATAGATGATATTTCAGAGTCAACAAATAGGTTCTTTTTCCCCCACAGGAGAACTACAGTTAACAATTACAAAAAAAATTATTTAACTTGAAAATCACTATTATTCAACCACAAAAATTGGGGTAACCAGTGTCTCCAGATGTATGCAAAGGAGGCACATAGTATCACCCAAGAGGTATTTTTTCCAAAAATTGAACAATAAGACTTCAAGCTTTAACTACCAGTTTACAGAAAATAAACGGACTAGAGAAAGATGTTACAGAACCACAAGATTACAATCAGAATCTGAGATTGACAGTAGAAAATAGACAAATGACTCAGTTTCACCCCCTCCACTCAAGTAAATGGCGTGAACAAAAAAGAAGGGCTGGGGGAAGAGAATTAACTATTACAGTTGTATTATTATATACCACTTTCATAGTTAAAATATAAGGATAGGTTGGATCCTGATCTAAAAAAGAAACCATAAAAAGATATTTTTAAGACAAATGTGGAATACTTAATATGAACCAAATAGTAGATGATATATAAGAAATTGTTGTTAAATTTGTTGGGAGGCCAGGCACAGTGGCTCATGCCTATAATCCCAGCACTTTGAGAGGCCAAGGCGGGCAGATTGCTTGAACCCAGGAGTTCAAGACCAGCCTGGGCAACATGGTAAGATCTCATCTCTAAAAAAAATACAAAAATTAGCTGGGTGAGATGGTGCACATCTGTAGTCCCAGCTACTGGAGGAAGAGGAAGGCTGAGGTGGGAGAGTCTCTTGAGTCCAGGAGGTGCAGGCTGCAGTGTGCTGAGATGGCACCACTGTGCTGGCCTGAGTGACAGAGCAAGATCTTGTCTCAAAAAAAAAAATTGTTGAGTGTGATGATGATATTGTAGTTATGCTTTTAGAGTCTTCATCTGTTGTTGATGCATACTGAAGTACTTACAGGTGAAAGGCTCTATCTTATTTGCCTTAAACTATTATAGAAAAAACAAATCAGCAAGAATAGATAAACCAAGATTGGCAAATACTAGTAATTGTTGAAGTGAGGTGATTATATAGTCATCCTATTTTGTGTACGTTTGAAATTTTCTATAAAAATATACTAAAAATTAAAAATAACAGTTATTCATAGATCCATCCAAATAACTCTTACTGAGCCCTGTCCCTGTGCCTGGTCTTGTGCTAGAATTAGAAATGCAAATGTGAGCAACCTGTGGATTCTAACCTCAAGAGCCTTAGGTTAGCGTAGAGGAGTCCAAGATATGAAGAGATCATTAGTATACAGGTGTATGGCAATGACAGTTCCCACAACGAGGACTTCAGCAGGCTATGCATTCCTTCTGATGTTCCACTTATGGTTGTCTTTCCTACTCTCAAAGAATTTCAGCTGTGAGCCTCCTCCCAGTCTTGCAAATACTTTCTGAAATCCAAAGATAGTCAAGCCTTAGAGGCCAAGTATGGGCCAATGAAGAGAGTGGTGGACAAGCCAAGATTCTCCAAAGAGATTCATCACAGCTATTGGACTGTCACTCAGAGAAGGAGCAGCTTCTACAAAGGACATTTGGTAAACATCAAGCCATAATGGCAGCTAGTGGCTAGATATACTGGGCTGTTACTTCACTGTTAGGTAGATTGGCGAAGCCATCAGCACCACTTCACAACTCATCAAATTGGAAAGTGATTTACTGTCAGTTAGCCAAGTGAAAGGCTCTAACACACTCTAAGGTGGAAAACACATTTATCATTGCATTTACTATATTCATTAATAGAAGCTACCATTTCCTACACACCTAGGATGTGCCATACTTTGCACTGTGTGCTTTGCATTTGTGATGTCCTATAGTGCTCATAATAAATTTGCAAGCATTTTAACCCTAGTTTTACAGATAAGAAAACTGAAGCTCTGAGAAGCGAAATAACTTGTCCAAAGTGAAATGCCATTTGGGAATATTTTTAATTGATCAAAAAAAATTTAAAACAGGGTGCAGGTCAAACAAAGCACACATCTGTAGGCTAGTTCAGCCCCCTAGTTTCCAGTTTAAAACCTCTGCTCTACTTCATGCTACTTTCAAATGTACCTCTTACTAAAGCCCTTTTCTGATTCCTCACCTAAAAAGTTAAGGGTTCTAGAATCCTGTGTTCAAGAGCTTAGAACACAGGCCAGTTGTATTCCATTCTTCACATGATATGGAATGGCCAACTTATTCTAGAAAATTTACATTTCTTTGGAAAGTACGACATACATCAGACACACATATTCATAAAATTTTTGTATATAGCTCTCTGCAAATATATGTACAAGTTGAGAAGTTTTATAAGGTCAATAAATGCAATTGCAATGCCGGTTGTTTTTTTTTTTAATTTTTCAAACACAACCAAAAGTTGGAAGAGTTTTTATTAATTGCTCTTTTACATAATCTAAAAATATAAGTCAAGCAGACAGTTTTAAAAAATCAAGCAGTATGAAAGAGTATACTATATGCAATATTAGAAATAGAAATAATAGCTAATAATTATTATTAAGCACAAATTATATTCCCGGGATTGTTCTGAGCGCTTTTCAACATGAATTCATTTTTCTCACTACATCCCTATAGGTAGGTTCTATTATTATTACCTTTTAACATATGAAGTGGGAAACTTTAAGTAACTTCCCCAAGTTCACATAGCTGAAATGAGTATCCTTCTTACTTCCAAAAATGCACCCAAGTCTACCAATTTCTGTACCCAAAACAAGCACTGTAACCAATTTCTTGTGAGCTTTCCAGAAATATTCAATGCATACCCTAGCATTATTTTAGATGACAGGAATAAATATATGGGAAAGTATAGAGAATAATGTAAATAACACCTGTATACTCACCATCTACAATGAACAAAAGTGAATGTTCAATTACATATGAGTCATATTGTATTTAAATGTTTTAAAACTCACTTAGTCCTGTTTAAAAAAAAAAATCTCTCTTTTAACTTCTTCCCAATGCTATCAACCCTTTCCAGACAACTGTTGTCTTTATCAGGTGAGCATTTTCTAAGCTTTGTTTTTATTCTAGATATCACTAAATCCCTGTGTAATATCTATAAACAAAGCGTAGTATTGTTTTGTGTATTTTATCTACTTAATGGTGTCTTTCTGCAACATCCATTTTTCCATGACATTATCGTTGAAGATCTATTCATGTTTATACATACTGATCTCATCCATTTGTCATCACTGCTATGCCGTGTTCTATAAAAATCATGTTTTATTTATTCATATCCTTACTTTGATGTGATATGTCAATACAGTTTAAAATTTTTTAAGGCAAAATTCACAGAACATAAAATTCACTATTTAAAGCATACAGTTTTAAAGAGGACTAACTTTAAAACAAATTGAGCACCTCTGACTTGAAATATAATGAGCATATCAGGGCAGGTGGGGAGGCACCAGTTGCCCTGATTTTCCTTTCCTTCAAAGTTACCTTTTCAAACCCTCCAAACCCAAATATGTTGTAACCACCTCAAGTCATCTACTTCTTATTCTTCTGGTTTTCTCAAGTCAATAACTGCACACCTACCTTTGCAAGGTCTAAGTGGATCTGTACGTCTGATTTGGCTTATCTGGACAAAGAGTGGTATAGCTCTCTTTCTTAGTCAACTCAGGTTGCCATAACAAAATACCATAGAGTGACAGCCTTAAACAACAGAAGCTGGGTTCTTACAGTCCTTGAGGATGAAAGTCTGAAATCAGGGAGCCAGCAGGGTTGGGTTCTAGTGAGGGCTCTCTCCCTGGCTTGCAGACTGCTGCCTTCTTACTGCATGCTCACATTATGGAGAGAGAGAAACAGAGAGGGTTCTCATCTCTTTTTCTTCTTATAAGGACATTAATTCTATCATATGAGGGTTCTACTGTTGGGACCTCATTTAGCCTTAATTACTTCTTTTATGGCCCTATCTCCAAATACCATTACATTGGAGATAAGAACTTCAACATAGAGATTTGGTTGATGCGGGGTGGGATGGCCACAAACATTCAGCTCATAGTACTCTCTATAAATGTGAATTGTCACAGCTGAGCCTGACAGGTATACAAACCAGCTGGCATGGATACAAAGTATGAGAATGAGTTAAATGTCCATGCAATATGCAAATTATGCACCCGGACACAGATATGGATGCAGAGAAGGCAAACTATCACTCCCTGTTTCAGGCCTAGGAAGCAAATTAAACATTTGCATCTGGGATGGAAAACTCTGCTTCTCTATTTGTTTGTGAAAACTGCCTCTCATAAATAAGAGATCAAACTAGACGTGCACATCAAACCTGATGCAGCCTGAGCTGGGTCAGCCAGGAAATAAATATGTTAAATTATAAATCCTTCAAGAGAAGAGTAAAGGCTGCACAACTCCCTTGAGTGAAACCATGACAATGAAGGAAGAACTTGCACTATTCAAGAGCCCGAGGAGTGTGCTACCCAAAGGCTGTTCTGCCAACAGAGATGGATCATCCAATTAAGTTCAACCACCACTTTGACCAAAGAGATTTCTGAATCGACCAGTTATCTGTCAGGGTTGGCTCCCTTTCTGCTCTACTGTAGCAGGCAATTACATGGGATAGACAGAGGAACAAAAATATTAGGGTCAGTGTAGACCTGAGTTCAAATACACCTGCATCACTGACAAATTACCTAGAAAGTACACCTTGGCAGTGAATTTGACCCACATGAATCTAATTTCCAGATTTGCAAAATAGAAATAATAGCGTATTTGTCCTAGGGTCCATTGGAAAGAATATGTGTTGAGTGCTTAGCATGTTCTAGCCATTGTGCTAAACTTACATAACCTTCACAACAACAAAAGAGGTGCTATTATATTCCCTGTATTATAGATAGGGAAACTAAGTCATGGAGAAGTTAAGTGTCTGGCACATCAAACCATACCAGCCATGAAATCCAATTAGTTTAGGGTCTTGTTTTCCAAACTCCTCTGAAGATAAAAATCACTTGGGGCACTTGATATCTCTCTCCACTTCCCAGGCCCCTGCCCTGGGGATTCCGAAGCAGTGGATTGGGATAGTGCCTGGGAATTTGTATTTTCAATAGGCATCTCAAGTGATTCTAATACTCACAGAAGCTAGGAAAACTGGCATGTTCACTCCAGTCAGCAAGGGAAGAGACCTGTGGTGATTAGATGTCTATTCAAAGAGTACCATAGAATCTTACAGCAAGAAAGAATGGTAGATTAAGTTTAATCCCATCCCTTCATTTTGTTGATGGGAAAACTGAGTCCCAGTGAAGGGAAATGGCTTGCCCAAGGTCACACAACCTAGGTGAAGCAGGTTTGGGATTTGAAGCAACAGTTCCTGACTCCCAAGGCATTTTATTCTATTTGTACACCATCAGGACCAGCAGGCGTTGGTTGAAGTGAGGGGTATAGAGGCAGAAGCAATGAAGAACACTGGAAGGTTCACAAGTGGAATAAGTGTGGATGGTACAACATGGTAACCATAGTTAATTACAGTGTATTATGTACTTGAAAATTGCTAAGGGGGTAAATTTGAGGTGTTCTCATCACAAAGTAAGAATAAGTATGTGAGATAATGCGTATGTGAATTGAGTTAGCCATATGTCTACATACATCATGTTGTTCGTCATAAAATGTACAATTTTTCTTTGTCAATTAAAACATTTAAAATAAGGGTGGGTGGGACAGCTGCATGAATAGCCATAAGCAGCCTAGGAGGTAGCAAGAGAGACAGAAAAAGGTGACATGGTTTGGCTGTGTTCCCACCCAAATCTCATCTTGAATTGTAATCTCCATAACCTCCATGTGTCGAGGGAGGAACCTGGTGAAGGTGATTGGATCATGGGGCGGGGTGGGTTCCTCCATGCTGTTCTCATGATAGTGAGTTCTCAAGAGATCTGATGGTTTAATAAGCATCTGGCATTTCCCCTGTTTGCACTTCTCTCTCCTGCCACAATGTGAGAAGGTCCAAGCTTGCTTGCCCTTCACCTTCTGCCACGATTGTAAGTTTCCTGAGGCCTCCCAAGCTGTGCAAAACTGACTCAATTAAACCTCTTTCCTTTACAAATTACCCAGCCTCGGGTATTTCCTTACAGCAGTGTGAGAACAGACTAATACAAAAAGGGAAATAAAGTAATTGCTTCTGATATGTTCTTTAAGATCTGACTTTCTTGTATTCATTCATATTTAAAGTTTTTCTCTGTCTCTCTCTTCCTCCCTCACCCTTTCCTCTGCTTTTCTTTTTCATGATTTTCTTACTCTTTTGTTCTCTTTGTACCTTTTTCAGATATCTTCCTAGCAAAATACAAAGATACCTTTACTTTTTTTTGTCTGCAGAAAGCTTGAATTTTTTACTTAGTGACTGAAAAGGGCTAGACTTTTCTTTTCCTTGGTGACATCTAGTTTCAAAAAAAAAAGTTTCACCTTCCCAGCAGTGGCTCCTCTCACTCTTCACTTAATCCAAACTCATTTTCTTGATCTTCCTCCAGAAAATATTTAAGGGCAGCCAGGCCCTAGTTGGAGCAAATCCATTTGCAAGGCTTGCAAAACCCTATTTCTCATATGTCTAACAGAGCTTACATCTCACACACAGCCATGTAGTCATACCTCCACAAGAGTTTCTTTGTTCTAGAGCACTTCTTGGAATCAACAAGGAAAGTATGTTGGGAAGGCTCAAATTGAAGTAAAATGCCTTAGCTCTGCTTTGACCTATTGATGACACATGGGGAAAACCATTTCTGGCCGTTGGAAAGGGAGAATCCGAAAAAAAAAACAATGGATCTTACAAGACTGAGTGACGAGCAGTCAGCCATTCCCACCAGGTACATTCCATCACTTCAGTGGCACAGGATGCAGCCAGAGTCCCTCTCAGGAAGCCACTATCCTGCTGATTTTTATGGCAAATGTCTAGTCAACCAGTACTCCACAGGGATTCCTCTCGGATGCCCTGGACTGAAGGTCTCCCACCTCCAACCAGATTGTGGTCTCAATTCCCACTGAGGTACTCCAGTCTGAAGATGACAGTGATAGGAGAAGAGAGGAAATGATCTTTTACTTTACTTCCACCCAGTACAGTCTTCTGCAAATACTTGTTAATTCCTGGTTAACTTAATCAGACCAAAGGCAGGGGACTCTCTTTCCATGGGAGGAAGGTAGAAAACTTACTAAGCTCCTGTGATGTTTAACATTAAATGTCAACGTGATTGGATTGAAGGATGCAAAGTATTGTTTCTAGGTGTATCTGGGTGTTGTCAGAATAGATTCACATTTGAGTTACTTGACCCAGGAGAAGAAGATCCACCCTCAGGAAAACCCACCCACAGTGTGGGTGGGCACCATCCATTTGGCTCCAAGTGCGGCTAGAAAAAGCTAGCAGAAGAAGGTGGACGAAGCTGACTTGCCAAGTATTCTGGCCTTCGTCTTTGTCCCATGTTGGATGCTTCCTGCCCTGGAACATGAGACTCCAAGTTCTTCAGCTTTTTGACTATTAGACTAGTGGTTTGCTAGGGGCTCTCAAGCCTTTGGCCACAGACTGAAGGCTGCACTTTTGGCTTTCCTACTTTTGAGGTTTTGGGACTCACGCTGAGCCACTACTGGCTTCCTTGGTCCGCAACTTGCAGACGGCCTATCGTGGGACTTCACCTTGTGATGGTGTGACTCAGTTCTCCTTAATAAACTCCGTTTCATATATACATATAGCCTATTTGTTCTGTTCCTCCAGAGAACCCTGACTAATACAGCTCAGTGAGTATTGCTTAGGTTCAAATCTTGACTCTGTCATTGGTCAGCTGTGTGGTCTGGAGGAAGTTACTCAATCTCATTGAGCCAAAATTTCTTCATCTGTGAAGATGGGAATGATGTTAATAAGAATGATTTCCGAGGGAAGCTGGGAGGATTAAATGAGGTGACATTTATATTATAAATATTATACATGGAAAACACTTAGAAAAAGCTAGCATGTAATATTCCAGTTTTATCTATTATTATTGATATGTATGATTTGATTGAAGTATGAAAATCTGTTCCATTACTTTGTGGTCAGGAAAAAAATTTAGAGATTCAAATTATAGATGACGAGTAGTAAAGATTCTTAGCAGTCATTTGCCAACATCAAAGCCATGGCCGTAAAATGCAGCCTAATTAAGTTAGCAGAGGCATAACCCAAATATTTCTAATGCTATTTCAGTATGACTTTGAATTCCAAGTTTTAATACATAGTGGCAGATTTACCGTCCTCATACAAGTTGACTGTAGTTAATATTAAAATGAGTTTTAATTCCCGAGAATTCTTAAGTGGCTTATGCGTGTGCTGGGTTTCAGAGGAATGTCAGCCCAGGATAGACCCTTACTTGTAATAAACCAAAAAATGGACATGTGACATTTATCCAACCACCAATTATTTAAGTAACGGAGTCACACTAACCCAGGTTAGAGTTCTGTTTCTGTTTTTTGCTACTTAGCAGGCAATTTTGGGCAATTACCTAAACTTTTTGAGCCCTGACCTCCTTTTCGAAAATGAAGATGATGACAATGATAATATCTTTCAGTTTTGTGGGAGATTAACTGCGAGGAATGCAAGCATTCAAAAAATAGCCTCTTTTATTTTTTGCCTTTTTGTGTAACTGCCCTCCATCCGAAGACTCTCTGTAACCTTTCATATTCTGCTTCTTTGTGAGACTCGCAGGGGTAAGGATCTTTTTTTTTTTTTTTTTTCCATCATTGGATCCTCAGTGCCTGGTGCGTAATAGGTACTCAGTAGGCATATAATAGGTGCTCAACAAATATTTGTAGAATGGCTGACAGATTAAATAAGCACCAGCTTCCCAAAGAGCTTGAGGAGCTCTGTGTTTTGTTTGCACCTGCCCCATTTCACCTTTCTCCTGACTCCATTTCCTTCCCTTCCTGAAGTTAGAGCCATTTGAACACCATCCTGACGGTGGATATTTTTGGCTGAAGTTGCTGGGTATTGCACTCTTTCCCTCTCTCCATCTGTCTTCATTCCTGTGCTACTAATAGCTTTGTGGGGTTTTGTTCCTCTAGGATGAATGGCAGCTCTGGGCTGAAAACATCTGAAGTGACCCTTGTGACACAAAGTTATTTTAAACCTGTAATATCTCATCTAGTTAGCAGTCAAAGACGAGCTCCACAGGCCCTCCCAGAAACATATAATAGGCTGGTTGTTTGAGGGGCACTGAGAAACAAGCCTTCTCTTCCATTCCGAAGTGTGTCAGTCAGAGAATGTCAAAGAGAAAAGGCCATGTGTCCCGGTGCAGCTCCAGCCACAGCTGGCATTGGATACCCACCTCCATGGACCCAAAGACTGAGGCAAAATTGAAAAGAAATAATTTTTTAAAAAATCAACTATCCTATTCCACCTTGCCTTAATAGCTCCAGCCTTTACTGGTCCCACAAACATCTAGGGCTCTCCCACATTCAAACCTCATTTCTCTGCCCTATATCTCACTCCCAAAGTACCCCAGCTTTCATTTTGCTAATCTGATTTTTAAGAATCACATTTAAGCCAGGCGTAGTAGCTCACACCTATAATCCCAGCCCTTTGGGAAGCCAAGGTGGGCAGATCACCTGAGGTCAGGAGTTTGAGACCAGCCTGGCCAACATGGTGAAATTCTGTCTCTACGAAAAATTAGCCAGGTGTGGTGGTGTGTGCCTGTAGTCCCAGGTACTTGGGAGGCTGAGGCAATAGAATCACTTGAGCTTAGGAGGCAGAAGTTGTAGTAAGCCAAGATTGCACCACTGCACTCCAGCCTGGGAGACAGAGCAAGACTCCGTCTCAATAAATAAATAAATAAATAAATAAATAAATAAATAAATAAATAAATATCACGTTTATGTGTTGGTTAATGAACTATTGTGCTAATTACTTTGAGAAACAATGGCTCTTTCTTCAATAGTTCTCAGTGGTGTTCCACTAAATGTGTTTATTATTTCTCACCATTCAGTCCCCAGCAAGTAGCATAGCGCTAGGCATATAGGAAGCTCTTAATAAAGATCTGCTGAAAGAAGGAAAATTCCATGAACAAAGGACTTAAGTTAGTTTGGATGATGAGTAACAGAAGCCCCAACTATCAATGGTTTAAACTAAATAGTTTCATTTCTCTCTTATATAAAGGTTTAGAGGTTGGCGGTTCAGGGATAATATGGCTGTTCTGCTTCATAAAAAAACAGAGCTAATAAAGAAATTACGGGCCAGGCGCAGTGGCTCACAAGTATAATCCCAACACTTTGGGAGGCCGAGGCAGGAGGATTGCTTGAGCCCAGGAGTGTGAAATCAGTCTGGCAACATAGAGAGACCCATACTCTACAAAAAATTCAAAAATTATTCAGGCATGGTGGCATGTACCTGTAGTCCCAGCTACTCAGGAGTCTGAGGTGAGAGGATTGCTTGAGCCCAGGAGATTGAGGCTGTGCTAAGCTGTGATTGCACCGCTGCACTCCAGCCCATGCAACAGAAGGAAACCCTATCTCAAAAAAAAAAAAAAAAAAA
>NW_012102621.1:1451533-1469484 GCF_000951045.1 Mandrillus leucophaeus | reverse complement strand
GTGATCTCCCTGGCCATCTCTCTGACTTGTCTTCCCCACTCCACCACATCCTTTCTCTCCCAGCACTGTTTCTTTCCTATCATAGTTCCAAATTCCCAGCAAAGGGCAAATCAATACCTCTGAAACTGGGAAAACCAATGAAATAACAGAAACACAAGAGCTTGGGGGAAAGTTCTCCCAAATCTTTCCATTACTTTTACAAGAATGTACTAAGGTTCCATTGAGTTTACATGCTGAGCACAAGGCTTGGCATATGTTAATGGTGACCAATATATTTTAGCTTTCTTCTCTTTTACTCCTCAAAATTCGTGGTGTTGATTAGATTTATTTTTTCTAAAGCTCTGTTAGTTATAGCTTCAGATTTAAATCCAGTATAATCCCAAATCCACTCATTGGTTCTCAAGAGTCCAGCTCTTGATCTTCTATAATACCTTTAAATGAATAAGGGATGTTTCTAATACCTGTTGCATTTAGCAGGGAAGAGTTATTTTAATATCATGTTTTAACTTTAGATCTCTGGAGTGAGCAGTTCACTGGGAGCCCATGGATAAAGACACTTGAAATAATAAGAACATTTTTAGTTCCCTGTACCCTTGGTTTCCCGATCTATAATGTAGGAGAAGATGTGTCAACTAGGTTCAGAATTCCTGAGCTACACCAATTTAGTCATATCCAGTGGGGGAGGAAAAAGATGGGGCAAGGATCCAAATGAGAAACACTTAGAGATACTTTATTTGATTACTTTTAATTTGGGTAGTATATAGTAGGTATATGTATTTATTGGGTACATGAGATGTTTTCATACAGGCATGCAATTCATAATAGTCACATCATGGAGAATGGGGTATCCATCCCCTCAGAGTCTTACCTTTGTGTTACAAGCAATCCAATTATACTCTTTCAGTTATTTTAAAATGTACAATTAAATTGTTATTGATTATAGTCATCCTGTTGTGCTATTAAATACTAGGACTTATTCATTCTTTCTATCTTCTGTATCCAATAACCATCCCCACCTTCCCTCAACCCCGACTACCCTTCCCAGCCTCTGGTAATCATCCTTCTACTCTCTATCTTCATGGGTTCAATTGTTCTGATTTTTCGATCCCACAAATAAGTGAGCATGTTTGTTTTTTTCTGTGCCTGGATGATTTAATTTAACATAATGACCTTCCAGTTCCATCCATGTTGTTGCCTTCCATGTTGTTGCAAATGACTAAACCTCATTCTTTTTTGTGGCTGAATAGTCCTCCACTGTATATAGGTACCACATTTTCTTTACCCATTCATTTGTTGATGGACACTTTGGTTGCTTCCAAATCTTGGCTATTGTGAACAGATCTGCAATTAACATGGGAAATGCAGATATATCTTTGATATTTTACTATTTTTATTGAAGACAATTCTGCAGGAGCCCTTCTTTCCCCAATTATCATCTAAAATTGCTAAGGCCCACTGCACAGGTCTTAAGCATCCTGAAAATCCCCTTCTTTAACCTGGAAATTCCCTGTATTAGTCCATTCTCACATTGCTGTAAAGAAATACCTGAGACTTGGTAATTTATAAAGAAAAGACATTTAATTGGCTCATGGTTCTGCAGACTGTACAGGAAGTGTGATGTTGGCATTTGCTTGACTTCTGAGGAGGCTTCAGGAAACTTTCAGTCATGGCTGAAGACAAGGGGGGAGTCTCGGCACTTCACATGGCTGGAGCAGGAGGAAGAGAGAGCTGGGGAGGGGGTGCCGCACAGTTTCAGACAACCGGATCTCGGGATGACTAACTCACTCCCTATCACAGGAGCAGCATCAAAGGGGGAAATCTGCCCCCATGACCCAGTCACCTCCCACCAGACCCCACCTCCAACACTGGAGATTGCAATTCGATATGAGATTGGGGCAGGAACACAGACCCAAACGGTATCATTCCCCTTGCCTGTCTCCTAAGTTGGAGTCTCCATTTCCTGAATTCCATGTCTTTCTCTTTCTTGGCTTACTACCTTGATTTAGGAGAGCACATACTTTTTGTTTGTTTGTTTGTTTAGAATGTTTATTTTAAATCTTGCAACTTTTTTTAAAAAATTGTATTTTATTTTAAGTTCTAGGAAGCATGTGCCGAACGTGCAGGTTTGTTACATAGGTAAACGTGATGCCATGGTGGTTTGCTGCACCTATCAACCCATCACCTAGGTATTCAGCCCTGTATGCATTAGCTGTTTTTCCTGATGCTCTCCCTCCTGCCACCCCACCAACAGACCCCTGTGTGTGTTGTTCCCCTCCCTGTGTCCAAGTGTTCTCATGATTTAGATCCCACTTATGAGTGAGAACATGCGGTGTTTGGTTTTCTGTTCCTGTGTTAATTTGCTGAGGATGATGGTTTCCTGCTTCACCCATGTTCCTGCAAAGGACATGATCTCATCCCTTTTTATGGCTGCATAGTATTCCATGATGTATATGTACCACATTTCCTTTACCCAGTCTATCATTGATAGGCATTTAGGTTGATTCCATGTTTTTGCTATTGGAGGACATACTTTTCAAGAAAGGATGCTTTAAAGATAAATTTAATGAGACCTGTATGTCTGAGGACTTCTTTTTTTCTACCATCAAACTTGATAGGTCATTTGGCCACATAGACTATTTTAGATTGGAAATTTTTCCTCAGAATTTTGAAGACATCCTGCATTGTCTTCTAGATTACAGTGTTGCTCTTGAAAAGCACAATGCCATTCCAATTCCACATTCTTTGGGGCATTTTGTAAATTTTGGAATGCTTTCACAAATTCTTCTTTATCGCTAGTGTTCTAAAAATTCACAATGAGGCGGCTTGCTGTGTGGAATTTTTCTTCATTCATTGAGTGGACACTCAATGGGCCCTTTTGTTTTGAAAATTCATATCATACAAATCTGAGAGTTTAGAAATTTTCTTCTTCCCATTTTCATTTATCTATTTTCCAGACTCTGTAATATTCTTACCTTCTTCTCTTATTTTCCATCTTTTTATCATTTTTGATACTTTTGAGTCAATACCTAACTTTATCTTCAAATCCCCATATTAAAATTTGGTATATATCCTTCCATATGCAATTTCCAAGAATTGCTGTTTGTTCTCTTGCTGTTCCTTTTCTAAAGCATCCTGTTCTTGTTTATAAATGCAATGGTCATACTCGAATATCTCTTTGAGGATATTAATTGCTGCTTTTGTGATCCAGGCATTATATGTTTCCTCTTCATTCCTTTTCTCTATTTAGGTTGTTGACTTTTATATGAAAAGCTTTTCTTAAATATCTAGCAATCTAAGGATTTCATTCTTATTTAATAGTGAGGCACTAAAATGGTGTTTTAAGGGTACTTCAAAAATTGTATATATTATGGTACCCAATATGATGTTTTGACCAACCTATACGATATAGAATGACTAAAGCAAACTACTTAACATGTCCATTAAGATGATGGATGATGTTAGCACTTTGGGAGGTCAAGGGAGGTAGATCACCTAAGGTGAGGTCAGGAGTTCGAGACCAGCCTGGCTAACATGGGGAAACCCCATCTGTACTAAAAATACAACAATTAGCCAGACATGATGGTGAGTGCCTGTAATCCCAGCTACTTGGGATGCTGAGGCAGGAGAATCGCTTGAACCCAGGAGGCAGAAGTTGCAGTGAGCCAAGATTACACCATTGCACTCCAGGCTGGGCAACAGAGTGAGACTCCATCTCAAAAAAAAAAAAAAAAAAAGAGATGATGGTTGATGTTAATGGGCAGTTTTACATTTCTAAACAAGACTTGACAGTTGATGTACTTCCTTGTAGGATTAAGGACCTAACTATTTCTTGTCGGTACCTTTAAATATCAGTATGTTTGTAGGTATTATCTCCTTAGGTGGTCAGTTTTTGCAAAGATTCTCCATTCTCCTGCCTAGGTGGTCTAAGACTGGCTGGCAAAGCTCTGGGAGGTGAGAGGAAAAGAAAAGTCTCGCAATTCAATATGTAGATATTTTGTTAATACCTTGCCTTTAGAAAGCATCAAAGCATCTTACCCCAACCTCATCTGAATCTGATATCCTGATCCAGGAACTCTGTGGCTGTATTGCTCTAGAGAAAATTGCAATCTTCCTCCAAGAGGAGAAAAGAACAAGGTGACCTTGAGGTTTGTAGTTGGGGAACAGATCTCATTATTTAACTTCTCAGAAAAACTTTTTTTCTTTTTTTTTTTTTCTTTTTTTTGAGATAGAGTCTGGCTGTGTTGCCCAGGCTGGAGTATAGTGGCGCCATCTTGCCTCACTGCAACCCCCGCCTCCTGGGTTCAAGCAATCCTCCTGCCTCAGCCTCTGTGCGTGCTGCCACACCCAGTTAATTTTTTGTATTTTATCAGAGACAGTGTTTCACTGTGTTGCCCAGGCTGGTCTCGAACTCTTGAGCTCAGATGATCCACCCATCATGGCCTCCCAAAATACAAGGATTACAGGTATGACCCACTGCTTAAAATGTTTTTACCGAGCTGGGTAGTGAAGTTGAAATTATCTTTCACTCTTCATTTAGGGCTGCTATAGGGAACGGCCAACTGGTTTTTATATCACTTATCTTGGAGTCCATGATCTCACTGGAGTTCTGAGAAGGATATAATGACACCGATACTAAGGTCAAACATTTATTTTCTATTTATTTATTTATTTTTAAAACGGAGTCTTTCTCTGTTGCCCAGGCTGGAGTGCAGTGGTGCAATCTTAGCTCACTGCAACCTTCACCTCCTGGGTTCAAAGAATTCTCTGCCTCAACCTCCTGAGTAGCTGGGATACAGGTGCCTGCCACCACGCCCAGCTAATTTTTTGTATTTTTAGTAGAGACGGGATTTCACTATGCTGGCCAGTCTGGTCTCCAACTCCTGACCTCAGGTGATCCACCCACCTCGGCCTCCCAAAGTGCTAGAATTACAGGTGTGAGCCATTGCATCCAGCCTATTTTTCTTTTAACTTTACTGAAATGTTTTTCTTTTTCTCACTCACAAAAATGAGATGCTAAGACATCATCCAAGAAGGAAAAATAAAAATTACCTAAAAGAAAGATTGAATTCTCTCTTTTAAAAATAAAAAAGATTCCATTAAAAAACTAATGTGTTATTTAAGAAAATTAAAAAATTAAAAGTGACATGAAAATCTTTATTTCACTTTCCTTTTTGAAAAATATTTTTACTAGTATAGAATTCAGGCTGATAGGTTTTTTTTTTCCTTTGATAACTTGAAGTCATTCCTCCACTGTCTTTTTGCATTGTATTCAAAAACAGCTGTCATCCTTACCATTGTTCTCCTATATATGAGGTGTCTTTTTTCTTTGGCTGCTTTAGGCTTTTATTGTGAAATTTCATATGGCATGTCTTGGATAAATTTTCTTCATTTTTCTCAGGTTTACTGTTTGTTGAGCTTCTTAGTTCTGTGGGTTTATACTTTTCTTCAAGTTTAAAATGTTTTTAGTCATTTTTTCTTCAAATATTACAACTATATTAAGCTCCTTAAAATTTTCCCATAACTCACTCATGCCATTTATTTTTCCGGTGCTTATTCTGTCCGCATTTCATTTTAGGTAGTTTCTATTACTATGTCTTCAAATTCACTGATCTTTTCTTCTGCCACATCTAATCTACTGTTAATACCATCTGGTCTATTTTTTGTCTCAGACCTTACGGTATTCACCTCCAGAAACTCAATTTGTATTTTCTTAATATATCTTCCAGATTTCTAATAAACATGTTCGATCTTTTCTCTAGCTTCTCGAACATAGAATACAGTTACCATAACTGCCTTTCTGCTTTGTCTGAGGTAAGCATGCCAAAGAATCTGCTTCAGTTACTCCAATAGACACTTGAATTTATAGTTAAGTAATGTCAGGAATTAACCCCAATTCCATTTCTCTCCTGGCCACACATATCTTGAGCTCTTTTATCATAGATAAGAAATAGGGTGAGGAGGGGGAGAACAGAGGAAAGAGGAGGTACTAACTCTATTACCCACAGCAGGAACAAATGCAGTCATTTTAAAAAACCAACCAGGTTCCCAGTGGAGAAAAACAATACACAGTAGTTCCAATGAGAAACCTGCTTGGGGACCTTTCAGATTTCAGCTGGCACCTTTCTCCTATTTGAATCATTACATCTTGGGCAAAGAGTAATGTTCTGTCTCATGTCACAGTATTTCTCAAACGTCCACAGTATCTCTCAATGATAAGAATCACTTGGAGTGTTTGTTGAAAGTACGGATTTCTATGTCCCAATCCAATCCTAGTGAATCAAAATTTCTAGCAGAGAAAAAAAAAATCTGGCATTCTGTATATTTGACAAGAACTTTAAGGTCATGGAAGTTTGGGGAACAGTATGTATAAATTTGCAAGACCAAACACCTATAAATAAATAAATGGATTCTTCTAGAGACTTGGTCTGCAATTAGGATTTCCTGGCAAAAGAAAGAAGGATAGAGACTAGGTCACAATTATATACTCCAGAAATAAAAGCTTCTTGTGCCCGTAATTAAAGCACAAATACTGATTACTTTTATTAGTAGAGTGGACCATTGGCATTTGCCTTTGTTGATTGTAACAATTTGAGTGGACCTAAACATCCATCATTTCAAGTGACCCATTGATTTGAAGGAACAATTGTAAGGCCAGTATGCCTCTGTGAGAGGTAACTACTAAGTGAATTTAGTTGACCACCAAATACTAGTGTCTGTTACTCATAAGGATCCAGTAATTCCTGTAAACTATGAACAAACTTTCTTTGCAAAGATAAAATGTAAAACCTTCTTCCAAGAAATCCAGTTGCTAATGCTGATCTGGAAGGAAGCATTGTGACAAAGACTAAGAAAATGGTAACTTTTGCCAATAGAAGTTTCATGTAAAAAAAATTTTACATGGTAGAATTTCCATATCTGAATCATTTATAAATGAACATCTCAGATCATGTATTCTAAAAAGGGACTATTGTAATTATATTTTAAAATAAGATACAATGTAAACTCTAAAGTGTTACTAAGCAACTTAAAAAAAATTTATTATTGATTTTCAATGACTGCTTAATTTAACCCTATTTTTCCTCCGATTTCAATAGGACACTTTCTTCAAGTAAACCAGAATTTCTGTGCTTCAAGGCTAAAATCACCTACAAACAAACAGGGCCACAGTCCTACTGTATCTTTTTCAGGTATCCAAAAAACTTTTTCTTCTGCTATAGTCCTTAATTTTCCTATTAAGAATACCTACAGAATGCCTGTGATATTCAGAATTTCTCCTAACCAATTAAATCACTTGAGGTCTTCTAGCTCAAGACATACTTAGATAAGTAAGTGACCTTGGGCAAGTCACTTTGCCTCTCTAAGACATCATTCCTTCCTTGATAAAACAGTGGGCAGAAGAGAGGATTGGATTAACTTGACAGTTTCTAAGGTTTGGCACCTAAGGCAGTAATCTTAAATACAAATTCATATTTCATATTTAAAAGCACTCAATCCAGAGTAAGATACATTTGGGTTAGAATTTCTAGCTCTGCCATTCACTATCCATTAATTCTTAGAAAATTTCCTTAATCTCTCTAAGCCTCTATTGCTTTTAAATGAAATAATACTACTATGTGCAAGACAAGATTATTGTAAAAATTAAATAGGATAATTCACCTAAAACAATTAACATAATGCCTAGCCCATGATTCATCTTCCATAGCTGTTAGCTCTTATATGTTATTATGATGATGATGAATTGTAACTGCAATAGTGGATTTTCCTAGAGCTAGCTGTTTGGTCCCCTCCAAAAAACTGGAGGACTTTGAGTCACATTGTCAGTGACACTCATACTGTATAGCCTCTTCCCAGCTATTGCTCAGAAAAGGCTAGTCCTTCTCCTGGGCACCTGATCTTCAGAGAAATATCTCATTGTTTTTCATGGAAATCAGAGGCTTTTTAGTGGTCCTGAAATTTAGAAAACAGAAACAAACAAATAAAGAAAAGAAAATCCCCAAAACTGTGGCACAAATAGTCATTTAAGTTTGTTGATTTAGCTCCAACATTTGAGGACCTTTAATTTCTCACTGGCCCTGTCTGTGTTAATATAACTTAACGGCCATTTAAAAAACAAAACGATTATCTCTAGCATGTAGATTAATAGATGCCCAATCATTTAGTCTGGTGCTTATGCAAATGCTTTTGTCTTCCTCTGGACAGGGTGGACAAGGTGGTCAGGAGGGCAGACGGTGAGGGAAAACTTGTGTTTATGATCATTTGAGTGGCTCTGTGGGTCATTTTAGCTGTCAAACTTGATTTCCAAATTAAAACATCAAAATTATAAATTACCCCTCAAATCTAGTACATTAATTCCCTGCTTGCCTTTTTCCCTTGCTCATTATGCAATGTTGTTCTTACAACAAGGTGATGACCAGCTAGTACCCAAAACCCCAAGATGGGTTCCTTTGGAAAACCTCCCGGAAAAGCTTGTCTTCTCCTTGAAGTTTTGTCACAAGTTAACTTAGGTGATTTTCCCATTCCAGTTTCACTCTGGCAGACCATGCCTCCAAGCATCATCCTACTCTAGTTTGCAATAAAGATAGAATTGAGCCAGGTTTATTGGGCAACTCCCCACTACCTCTACTTGTAATTTTTAACAGAAAAGTACTGGTTGGTAGTATATTTTCAGCATTCTCAATTAATGTTGTCTACCGCCTGGTTCTCATCATTCTTCCACTAAAGGATTAGAGGGATGGAGAGAGAACAGCAGATTTGGAACTAGACTGCTTATATCTGCAATCTGCCTCTGTGGCTTATTAACTGTGTGAACTTACACAAGATGATTAACCTTTTATAATTGATATGTCCCTGTTAGGCACCATATTCCATCCATCAGCAACTCCTGTCCTATCTCCAAAAACATTTCCAGCTCCACTTCCTTCTTTTCATCTCCATCACCACTCCAGTCTGCCGATCCTCATCTCTTGGCTGGGCTCTCTTGTCCAGTAGTTTCCAATCTGGCCTCCCTGTGTCTTCCTCTGAATGTGTATGATCCAATTTCCACACACAGTGATTTTTTCGTCTTTGTCCCCCCATTGAAATTTCTCTTTCGCTTTCATCTCCCAAGTTTCTTACCATGGCTTCTGAGTCACTGGGTAATCTGGCCCCTGCTTACCTCTCAAGTCTCATGTTCTCCTTCACTCTGCTCCTACACCCTAGCCTCCTGTTTTGTTCTTCAAAACCTACAGTCTGTCTCATCTCCATTCTTTTGAACATGCTGGTCAGTCTGCATAAAATGATCTTTCTCCAGATTTCTACGTGGGTGGCTTCTCTTTATCTTTCATATTGCTTTCTATAAATGTTATTCCACCTGACTATCACCCCTGAATTAGTATATTTTATAGGACCCTGGGTTTTTCATAGCACTTATTACAAATTAAAAATATCTATTTATAATTTTCTGCTCTCATAGTGAATGTTAAGTGTTATTGGGGCAAGGACTATGCATGTTTTACTCACAGTTATCTCTCCACTACATAGCTTTGGTAGGCAGATTTCTAAGACAGCCTCCAACATTCCTGCCCCTCAAGGTATATGCCCTTTATAACGCCCTCCCCTCGAATGTACAAAGGATTTATGAGCAAGAATGGTGTTTCACTTTCATGATGAGGAGATATTATATGGGAAAGATGAAGCCATTCTGCCTGTGTAATTAAGGTCCCTAATCGGTAGATTCTGAGTTCATCAACTGAGGCATTATTCTAGGTGGACTGACCTAATCTGGGGAGTTTTTAAATAAAGCCAGAGAGATCAGCAGCAGAAACAGATGTTTGCCCAGTGTCTTGAAGAAGTTAGCTCTCACGTGAGAGGAAGAGGACATGCGGCAAAGACCGGAGGGTGACCTCTGGGAGCTGAGAGTGGTCCCCAGCTAACAGTTGGCAAACACTGGGGAATCTCAGTCATATAACCACAGAGAAATGGATTCTGCCAACATCCTGTGAGCTTGGAAGAGCCCACTGAACACCAGGTGAGACTGCAGCTGGGTAGACACCCAGATTTCAGCCTGATGAGACACTCAGCAGAGGACCCAGCTAAGCCGCGCCTGGATTCTTGACCTAAAGAAAGTGTGAGATAACAAATGTGTGTTTTAAATCACTTAGTTTGTGGCAATTTGTCACATACCAGTAGATAGCTGATACAAATAACAAAGTATCTGGCATTTATGAAGCCCACAGTGAATACTGTTGCATGAAGAGGTATCCAATTTTATTTTCATATGCATTGCTGGAGTAAGAGGACATATTATATATGGAAAGGGAGGGAAATATAAGGGAAGTAAGTACTTTAATGGGAGGATAAAAATGGAAAGGGAGAAACAAAGCATGGACAAACACTTCATATTAAGTTGGTGCAAAAGCAAGCACAAACAAGACTCTTCCAAGGCTGAGATTTGCCCTTACATCTCAGCATAACCTAAACAATCCAAGGTATATTTGTCCAAATGTCTGAGACTATTTGGAGAAGAAAATATTAGAACGGTAGACATGAAAGAATGGGTTTTACTCCCTGTAAATTAAAGAAGGTCATATCCAGAAGAACAAATCAGAAGAAATTCAACAAGAATTCCAATCAAGGGTAGAAGAAAATGCAAATTTTATTTCTAGTGTTTCCAAAAACTCAAACAAAGCAGACCCTAACTCATGTAAGCCTTAGTACACTTTGAACCCCTCAGGTGAATGCACAAAGCTGGAGAGCCTTAGACATTGTTTACTTTGTTTTGTTTTTTCCCTTTCCCCAAAGAAACATAAACCTAATATGTACACCTTAATTACAGCAGCAGGCACTGCTTCCTAAGATTTATCAGGTTGCTCATGGAGGCCTCAAAGTGGCCCAGGCTGTGTGAGTAGAAAGAGAAACGCAGCAAGGTTGAAAGCCATTGATTTTCTCTGCAACTCCTGGACTATGATACCAGCAACAAGTCCCTCTACTTCATTTCCGGATTCCAGCACTTGTAAAAAGAGAATCATCATTCAAGCTATCCATCATCACTCTGTAATTAGTGTGAGGGTCTCATGAATACATAGCATCTGGAGTTACGGAAGTGTGCAACTTATTAAAAGCCAGTCACACAGAGGAGTCAGTAAAATGTTTAGTGACAGAGATCTTGTCTTTGTCTTCTGCTCAACAATCAGTAAAGGGCTCTGGACCCAAGAAACAATCAGTCTTCCAAGGCTATTGTTGAAACACTCACTTCATCAGCATGCCTGGGGAGCTACCACATCGGGAAAACACAGAAGAGCTATTGTTCTACCAACAAGGCACTGGGATTCACAGGCTGTTTCCCAGACTAGAATGTTACATCACTGATACAAAAGTTGACTTGTTATTTAGGCAATGACCATTTTTGGGCATTTTTCCTCTCTTTGGTTATAGACATGAGGAACACAGTGGCAAATAAAACAAATCCCTTGTCTTCATGTGGGTTGCAGTATTCCTTTTTTTTTTTTTTTTTTGAGACTGAGTTTCACTCTGTTGCCCAGGCTGGAGCACAATGGCCCAATCTCGGCTCACCACAACCTCTGCCTCCCGGGTTCAAGTGATTCTCCTGCCTCAGCCTCCCGAGTAGCTGGGATTACAGGCACCCGCCACCATGCTTGGCTAATTTTTGTATTTTTAGTAGAGATGGAATTTCACCATGCTGGTCAGGCTGGTCTCGAACACCTGACCTCAAGTGATCCACCTGCCTTGGCCTCCCACAGTGCTAGAATGACAGGCGTGAGCCACTGTGCCCGGCCTGCAGTATTCTTTAAAGACAATCTTTGCCTGTCACATTTCTCCTTGACTGTAACCCACCTGTACATATCTCCAAGTCTTTTCATCATACTGTGTTGTTGAGATATTTCCTTCATGAAGACTTCCCTTGGTCTCCCAGCTGAATATCCTCAGAATATGGAGATTCGCAGATTAACTCACCATGAGGTATCTTGTGTTATATACCTCCCTTCTTCCCTACATCATACAGCTTGAAGGCAAAGATGGCACTTTGATCTTGGTATTTATTGCCCACAACACTTTGAAAAATATCTCACCTGAGCTCAGTGAATGCTTATCAATATCAGTGACTCTCAGCCTTGTTGTTTCAACACATAGTGTTTCAAATAATTTGTTTTCAATAAAAAGATATAGTTTATGGACGCCTTTAAAAGTAAATTAGAAGGCTGGGCACGGCGTCTCATACCTGCAATTTCAGCACTTTGGAAGGCCAAGGCGAGAGGATTGCTTGAGCCCAGGAGTTCGAGACCTGGCTGAGCAACATGTCCAAACCCAGTTTCTACAAAAAATACAAAAATTAGCTGGGCATGGTGGTGCATACCTGCAGTCCCAGCTGTTTGGGAAGCTGAACTGAGAGGATCACCTGAACCCAGCAAGTCGAGGCTGCAGTGACCTGTGATTGTGCCACTGTACCCCAGCCTGGGCATCAGAGTGAGACCCTGTCACAAAAAAAATATTAAAAAGTAAATTGGAGAGTATTTAAGGTTATCCCTATAATCACATTACCTTGACTCAACCGAACTATCACTTGGGAACAAATAACTGTGCATATCTGAGGACATTCATGGGAGTTTGCTACAGACGTGACCTTCATCCATGATGTGGATTCTAAAGGCAAACAATTACGATGGAGAGCTGATTTTTCCAAAACATTTAAGAATATTTTATCACATAAGTTATATATCTATATCTATAAAATAGGGAGTAAAAATCTCCTCCATTTAAACCGACTGTCTATTGCTAACCATGTTAACAAATTGGTTCATGGCCTTTCAGATTTCTTCCTAGGCTCATACATACATTGCTATAGTCTCATAAGAAATCTCACTTTAAAGCTGTGCTCTATTCTATGAAAGGCAGACATGACGATACACTATATGAATGTACTATCATCTGTTTAGCCAATCCTCTTTTATTACACACTCAATTTTTATTAGACAATTAAGACAACTAAATACCATTTTAAAATGCTTTTTAGAAATCCAAATTCCAAATTATATTATTCTGTGTATAAGTCTATCTATTCCAATCAAAATAAAGAAATATAATCAAATACATCAATATTGGCACAACTTAATGTAAATGCATTCTTAGGAAATACATTATTTCAAAGAAAAATGATATTCATTGCTAGGCTCTATGTTGGTTTATTTTTAATGTGTAACAATAGCATCCTTTCTAATTAGAAGGTGCATTTTTCCCATTTCTTTTAAATTGACACATAATAACAATACATATTTATGGGATACAGTGTGATATTTCAGTGCATGCAAACAATGTATAATGAGCAAATTAGGGCAATTAGCAAATTTCTCATCTCAGACATTTATCACTTTTTTATGTTGGTAACATTGAAAATCCTCTCTTATAGGCCAGGTGCGGTGACTTATGCCCAAGGCAGGTGGATCACTTGAGGTCAAGAGCTGGAGACCAGCTTGGCCAACATGGCAAAACCCCATCTCTACTTATTAAAAGAAAGAAAGAAAATCCTCTCTTCTAGCCACTTGAAAATACACAATGTACAATAAATTGTTAACTATAGTCACCCTACTGTGCTATAAACACTAAAGTTTCTTCCTTCTATCTACCTCTACTTTTGTATTTGTTAAGAAACCTCCACTTATCTCCTTTCTCTGTGCTATTCCCAGCCTCTCATAACTGCTCTTCTACTTTCTACATCTATGAGATCAACTTTTTTAGCTTTCACATAAGAGGGAGGACACGTAGTACTTATCTTTCTTTGCCTGGCTTATTTCACTTAATATAATGGCCTCCAATTTCATTCATGTTGCTTCAAATGAAAGAATTTCATTCTTTTTGATGGCTGAATAATATTCCATTGTGTGAATAGACCATATTTTCTTTATCCATTCATCTGCTGATGGACACTTAGGTTGATTCCATATTTTAGCTATTGTGAATAATGCTGCAATGAACCTGGGAATGCAGGGCTCTCTTCAATATTCAAATTTCCATTTTTTTGGATATATACCCAGCAGCTGGACAGCTAGATCCTATGGTACTTCAATATTTATTTTCCATAATGGCGATACTAATTTACATACCCACCGACAGTGTATAATTGGTCCCCTTTCTCTGCATCTTCACCTGCATTTGCTTTTCATATTTCTGATGTTCGCCTTTCTAAGAAGTGAGATAATATCTCACTGAAGGTTTACATTTCCATGAGGATTTGTGATGTTGAGCATTTTTTCATATATCTTTTGGCCATTCGTATGTCTTCTTTTGACAGATAATTTTTCATTTAATTTATTCATTTTTAAATCACATGATTTATTTTTGTGGGGTTTTTTCTTTTCAGTTTGTGTTTCATTTATTTTTTTAATTTTCACTTTTATCAAAATCATACATATAAAAAATCAAATAATGCCATAATAAAAAATGGCAGTCCCAAGTTCCAGCATTCCTGTCTTCCAGTTGTCATGCCTCAGAGGCAACTGTTTTAAATCTTTTGTTTCTTTTGTTACTTATGTCCATATTATTAAATACCACATAGTACACTGTTTGTTTTTCTTGAGTTTTCAATATTAGATCTTCATTGACTACCTTTTGCAGAAGATTAGAATTTAATTTTTTTTTATTTCAATAGCTTTCGGGGTATGCGTGGTGGGTTTTGGTTACATGGATGGATTGTATTTTTTTTTTTAACTTTTATTTTTTAAGTTCAGGGGTACAAGTGCAGGTTTGTAACATAGTGCAGTTTGTAACTTGTGTTACAAACAAGTGCAGTTTTGTAACTTGTGTTACAAACAAGTGCAGTTTTATAACTTGTGTCATGGGGGTTTGCTGTACAATTATTTCATTACCCAGGTATTAAGCCTAATACTCATTAGTTATTTTTCCTCCTCTACCTCCTCCCACCCCCGACCCTCTGAAAGGCCCCAGTATGTGTTGTTCTCCTCTATGTGTCCATGTGTTTTCATCATTTGGCTCCCATTTATAAATAAGAACATGTGGTATTTAGTTTTCTGTTCCTTTGTTAGTTTGCTAAAGATAATGGCTTCCAGTTCCATCCCTGCAAAGGGTATGGTCTCGCTCTTTTCTGTGGCTGCATAGTATTCCATGTTGTATATGTACTATATTTTCTTTTTCCAGTCTATCATTGAGGGGCATTTAGGCTGATTCCATGTCTATGCTATTGTGAATAGTGCTGCAATGAACGTATGTGTGCATGTGTCTATAGACCAAGCAGAGGAAAGAATCTCAGAGCTTGAAGACTTGAAATAAGACAGGAAGACAAGAGTAGAGAAAAAAGAATGAAATGAAATGAACAACAACAACAACAACAAAAAACTGAGAAATGTGGGATTATGTAAAAAGGCTGAATCTACAACTGATTGCTGTATCTGAAAGAGATAGGAGAATGGAACCAACTTGGAAAACATATTTCTGAAAACATCCATGAGCCTTCCTCAACCTAGCTAGAGAGGCCAACATTCAAATTCAGAAAATACAGAGAACCCCAGTAAGACACTCCATAAGAAGACACATAATCTTGAAATCCCGAAGACACATAATCATCAGATTCTCCAAGGTCAAAATGAAAGGAGTAATGTATAGTTTTTTAATACCTCACCCCACTCTTCGCTTCCGAGTCTCCAATGTTCATGAAACCACTCTCTATGCCTTTGTATACCCATAGCTTAACTCCTGCTTATAAGTGAGAATATACAGTATTTGGTTTTCCATTCCTGAGTTACTTCACTTAGAATAATGGCCTCCAGCTCCATCCAAGTTGCTGCAAAAGACATTATTTTAGTCTATTTTATGGCTGAGTGATATCCCATGATGTATATATACCAGTGTCTTTATCCAGTCATCAGTTGATGAGCACTTAGGTTGATTCCATATCTTTGCAATTGTGAACTTCGCTGTGTAAACATACATGAGTAGGTATGTTTTTGATATAGTGACTTGTTTTCCTTTGGGTAGATACCCAGTAGTGGGATTGCTGGATTGAATGGTAGATCTGTTTTCAGTTCTTTGAGAAATCTACTGTTTTCCGTAGAGGTTGTACTAATTTACATTCCCACCAATAGTGCATAAACATTCCCTTTTCACCACATCCATGCCAACATGTGTTTTTTTTTTTTTTAACTTTTTAATAATGGCCATTCTGGCAGGGGTAAGGTGGTAGTTTGCATTTCGCTGATGATTAGTGATATTGAGCATTTTTTTCATATTTTTTACCATTTGTCTAGGCTAGCTTCTTTTGAGAAATGTCTATTCATGTCATTTGCCCACTTTTTGCTGGGATTTTTTTTCTTGCTGATTTGTTTGAGTTCTTTGTAGATTCTGGATATTAGTCTTCTGTCAGATGCAGAGTTGGCAAATACTATCTCCCATTCTGTGGGTTGTCAGTTTACTCTGATGGTATTTCTTTTGGTGTGCAGAAGCTTTTTAGTTTCATTGGGTCCCCTTTGTTTATTTTTATTTTTGTTACGTTTGCTTTTGGGGTCTCAGTCAAAAATTCTTTGCCTAAGCCAATGCCCGGAAAAGTTTTTTCTAGCTTTTCCTCTAGAATTTTTATGGTTTCAAGTCTTTGGTTTAAGTCTTTAATCCATGTTGAGTTGATTTTTGTACATGGTAAGAGACGGGGATCCAGTTTTGTTCATGTGGCTCTCCAGTTTCCCAGGACCATTTATTGAATAGAGTGTCTTTTCCCAATTTATGTGTTTAAGACTTGTTGAAGAACAGTTGGTTTTAAATATTTGGCTTTATATCTGGGTTGTCTACGCTGTTCCATTGGTCTGTGTAGCTACTTTTATACCAGTACCATGCTGTTTGGGTTACTATAGCCTTGTAGTATAATTTGAAGTGAAACAATGTGATGGCCTCTAGATTTGTTCTTTTTAAGACTGCTGTGGCTATTCAGGCTCTTTTTTGGTTTTAAATGACTTTTAGGATTGTTTTCTCTAATTCTGTAAAGAAATGATGTTGGTATTTTGATAGAAATTAGATTAAATCTGTATACTATACAGTATATACCATACTGCTTTGGGCAGTATGATTATTTTCATGACATTGATTCTTCCAGTCCATGAGCATGGAATGTATTTTCATTTGTTTGTGTCATCTATGATTTCTTTCAGCAGTGTTTTGTAATTCTCCTTGCAGAGGTCTTTCATCTCCTTAGTTAAGTATATTCCTAGGTATTTTGGTGTGTTTGTGTTTGTTTGTTGCAGCTATTGTAAAGTGGATTTGGTTCTTTTTTTTTTTTTAAGGAGCGGAGAGTTCAATAGGCAAGAAGGTGCAAGAAGGAAGGGAAAAGGAAAAAGCTCCCCTGTACAGAGACGGAGGGGGGCTTCAAAGCTAAGAGGTGGAACCCCAAGTGGGGCAGAAACCAGCCAGGTGTATATATACAGGCTGAAGGAGGTGGTGTAGGAGATTTGGTTCTTGATTTTATTCTGAGCTTGGTCATTGCTGGTGTATAGTAGTGCCACTGGTTTGTGTACATTGATTTTGTAACCTGAGACTTTACTGAATTCATTATCAAATCAAGGAGTCTTTTGGAGGGATCTAGGATTTTCTAGGTATACAAGCATACCATTGGCAAATGGTTTAAGTTGCTCTTTTCCAGTTTGGATGCCCTTTGTTTCCTTCTTTTGCCTGATTGCCCTGGTTAGGACTACCTAAATGCCACTTTTTATTAAGATAAACAATGCTTCAGTAAACATTCCCATTCACACAGCTTTGCGCACTAATGTGACTTTTTGAAGGACAAAATCCTTAAAGTATTATTTGGCAAGCTCACAATTTGAAATGCACCTTTCTTTTGACCCTACAATAACACTTTCTGGCTACTTTTTTTTTTTTTTTTTTTTTTTTTGAGATGGGGTCTTGCTGTGTCGCCCAGGCTGGAGTGCAGTGGTGCAATCTCGGCTCACGGCTCACTGCAA
>NW_012102621.1:1444247-1451483 GCF_000951045.1 Mandrillus leucophaeus | reverse complement strand
AGTCAAAAATTCTTTGCCTAAGCCAATGCCCGGAAAAGTTTTTTCTAGCTTTTCCTCTAGAATTTTTATGGTTTCAAGTCTTTGGTTTAAGTCTTTAATCCATGTTGAGTTGATTTTTGTACATGGTAAGAGACGGGGATCCAGTTTTGTTCATGTGGCTCTCCAGTTTCCCAGGACCATTTATTGAATAGAGTGTCTTTTCCCAATTTATGTGTTTAAGACTTGTTGAAGAACAGTTGGTTTTAAATATTTGGCTTTATATCTGGGTTGTCTACGCTGTTCCATTGGTCTGTGTAGCTACTTTTATACCAGTACCATGCTGTTTGGGTTACTATAGCCTTGTAGTATAATTTGAAGTGAAACAATGTGATGGCCTCTAGATTTGTTCTTTTTAAGACTGCTGTGGCTATTCAGGCTCTTTTTTGGTTTTAAATGACTTTTAGGATTGTTTTCTCTAATTCTGTAAAGAAATGATGTTGGTATTTTGATAGAAATTAGATTAAATCTGTATACTATACAGTATATACCATACTGCTTTGGGCAGTATGATTATTTTCATGACATTGATTCTTCCAGTCCATGAGCATGGAATGTATTTTCATTTGTTTGTGTCATCTATGATTTCTTTCAGCAGTGTTTTGTAATTCTCCTTGCAGAGGTCTTTCATCTCCTTAGTTAAGTATATTCCTAGGTATTTTGGTGTGTTTGTGTTTGTTTGTTGCAGCTATTGTAAAGTGGATTTGGTTCTTTTTTTTTTTTTAAGGAGCGGAGAGTTCAATAGGCAAGAAGGTGCAAGAAGGAAGGGAAAAGGAAAAAGCTCCCCTGTACAGAGACGGAGGGGGGCTTCAAAGCTAAGAGGTGGAACCCCAAGTGGGGCAGAAACCAGCCAGGTGTATATATACAGGCTGAAGGAGGTGGTGTAGGAGATTTGGTTCTTGATTTTATTCTGAGCTTGGTCATTGCTGGTGTATAGTAGTGCCACTGGTTTGTGTACATTGATTTTGTAACCTGAGACTTTACTGAATTCATTATCAAATCAAGGAGTCTTTTGGAGGGATCTAGGATTTTCTAGGTATACAAGCATACCATTGGCAAATGGTTTAAGTTGCTCTTTTCCAGTTTGGATGCCCTTTGTTTCCTTCTTTTGCCTGATTGCCCTGGTTAGGACTACCTAAATGCCACTTTTTATTAAGATAAACAATGCTTCAGTAAACATTCCCATTCACACAGCTTTGCGCACTAATGTGACTTTTTGAAGGACAAAATCCTTAAAGTATTATTTGGCAAGCTCACAATTTGAAATGCACCTTTCTTTTGACCCTACAATAACACTTTCTGGCTACTTTTTTTTTTTTTTTTTTTTTTTTTTGAGATGGGGTCTTGCTGTGTCGCCCAGGCTGGAGTGCAGTGGTGCAATCTCGGCTCACGGCTCACTGCAAGCTCCGCCTCCCAGGTTCACACCATTCTCCTACTTTTTGGCTACTTTTTAACAGATTATCATCTCCTCAGCACTGTCTAGTGGTCTCCCTCTACAACTCTATACTGTTCATTTATAGTAGCTTTAGGTACAAAGTTTTGGAGGGGGAAAGAAGAAAACTGTTTAAGTGATGCTCAAGAGTCATGATGATTTCTCTTCTACCAAATGACCAAGGAGGATGAGCAGTCATAGTGTTTACCAGAGATAGAGAATAGAAGCTCAATGATTATATTTATCAGTCCATTATATACAGCTTCTCTGGGAATTGTTATCCAGGGAAGCTTTAATGATTTGAAAGATTTGAAACCTGCTTGCCTGAAAGTTGGAAACTGACCTATAAATGGTGTGATGCTGGGCAGTGTCTCATTACTCTCCCTTACTATCCATCTCTTATTGTCAGATCCAGCTAGTGATACTTTTAGATTTGTTCCATGGCGTTATCCAAGCCTTTTTGATTACATTCTTCCTGCAGCCTCTCAGTACGCAGTGAAAATTCGGGAAAAGGGGCAGACAAACCTTTCACTTCTTTTTGAGCATACACCTCTAAGTTGGGCAAATGATCAAAGATCTTTTCTGATTTCTTCATTGTTGCTACACATGCAGTAAACTCAGCACTTCAAAACAAATCTGTGTTCACTAAACTACTCTCTAAAAGTGAGCCTATATGATGCAGTGGAAGTCTTCTGTGAACCTGGGCTGTTCTTGGAACACCACTTGGTTGAGCCTTTGAGAAGGAATGATCAACCACAAAAAGATCATCAGTTTTCAGCATGCAGCAGCAGGTAAAACAGACTCCTGTAGCGTCAGAGGCTGCTGGCCTTCAGAGAAAAGAACAGTTGAAATTCTGCTGCTGTGTAAATCTAGTGTATGACTGGGTGCTTTCACATCTGCCCACATGATATTGACTCAGTTCAAGGAACACTCTTTAGTTCCTAAGCGTGGATGATCCAAATCAAAATACAGAAGCAGGTGGATTTCCATCTTCAACCCCTAACTGCTCAGTGGAGTGACTCCGAATGGCAGTTCATGTGAGAAAACAATGACTCATCAAACAACTGTTGGGAGAAAAAAAAGATCAGAGAGTCTATTATAGCATAAAATTAAAATTGACCCATAGTACCTATCCTACCACAGCCACCAAGGTGGTAGTCTAGTCTATTGCAAATATAAAATGGATAAAAAAGTTAACCTTTATCTGCTGTGCTGAGGGGGATGCTTACTGGTGTTACACAGGAAGTGACACAGTGGGGGAGGTTTTTCAGCTTGGACATGCTGAAAATTATCTTTCCTGCCTCCAAGAAATAGAAATGAAAAGTCCTCTTCCTTTCACCAAAGCTCAGACAGAATATAGGAGAGTGGAATAGTCTATATTCTATAGAATATAGAAACAGAATGTAAACTCTGAATGGCAGCGCATGTGAGAAAACAATGACTCATCAAACTACTGTTGGAGGAAAAAAGATCAGAGTACTGTTATAGCATAAAATTAAAATTGACCCATAGTACTTATAATCATCTATCCTATCACAGCCACCAAGGTGGTAGTCTAGTCTATTGCCAATATAAAATGGATAAAAAGTTAACCCTTATCTGCTGCAACTAAGGGGGATGCTTAATAGTGTTACACAGGAAGTGACAAAGTGGGGGATCCTTTTCAGCTTGGACATGCTGAAAATTATCTTTCCTACCTCCAAGGAATAGAAATGAAAAGTCCTCCTTTCACCAAAGCTCAAATAGAATATAGAAGCAGCAGTAGGTGATATACAGAAGATTACATACAAATACAGAAGTTATTTCTGGATAATTGGCAGCAGACGTTGTAGAGCACGTGGGAGGAAGAATCTCCATGGCAACTCAGTTTATAATGGCTCCATATTTAAACTAAATGTTGAGCTTTTATAATTCTAGAGTGAGGATTTTCTGCAGTTTTTGATATTAATTTCTCTAACTCAGGAAAGCAAGCATTCCAGCAGAGGTCCACATAAGGCAAGAAGAGCACAAGATACGCAGAAAATAATTTACAGATCTTAAAGATTTTATTAAAAGGAAGAGAAATCCAGATCAAAAGAGACCAGAATCACTCGCTAAAGCTTTTTAGCAATTTCTAGTGGGATCAGTTGGTTATTAATTGCAAATTCTATCGTATTGCATTTGTAGTTTCTTATATATGACTATGCTTGTGCCAAGTGTATAATAAAATTGTACATAATATTCTATTATATCATTTATTCTCAATGAATACTTTTTCTTTTGATTTTGTAGAGTTTTATGTTATAGATGGATAAAACCCCATCTCATTCAAGATTCTGATGTCTGTGGAAGGCTCAGGTTGATAGCACCTTTTGCAGAATTCTTCCTTCCTTGCATTACCAAGTCAGAATAAACAGTGCTGTCCTTCCATTGCAAAAGTACATCAGGGATAGCCTTGTTCTCAGTGTTTATTTTGATCTGCTATCACTTGTTTGAAAATATTATAATAGGGATGGAATGTAGTAATGATCTTGATGCCCCATCCAATTCACTCCCCTATTCATTTCCCTTTAAGGACTGAACATATTGAAAATTGGCCGTTGTTACCTCCTGGAATCCATTCCAATGCCATAAGCCACGGCCAGTAGCACCTACCTACTGGTAACCAATCTTGTTATCCTTGTCCTACTAGTCATGCTATCCCCACTAATCAATTCTTAGTTAAGGATCCCAGAAAATGAAGTCTTTCTCTTGGTGTACAGTTTTAAACTTTTACTGCTTCTAAGGGTATTCATAGTTTAACAGGAGAACAAAGCCATTAGCCAAAGAAATCAAGACATCAACAAGCTGCTGAGGGTCTTTTCAGTCAACACAAATGAATATCACAGACATTTAGACAATTAAATACATGGCAATATTTTTAAAGATCTGACCTGTTCTTATGTTTAATTTTCTATGAACCTATAAAGCAATATATTCTGAACTGGCACAAGAAAAAAAATTCTTAAAGTATTTTTTTAAATATGGTTTGGCCTAGAATTTCCATTTCTGGCAATTCATCCTAAGTCATCCAAAATAGGAAAGGGTTTTTAGCAATGTTAATCAATGTGTCATTTTAATAGCTAAAATCAAAAATAATCTAAATGTCCAGCAACAGGAGAGTAATTAAGTAAATCATGATACATTCATTTAAGATGAGAAAACATCATGAAATGTTAATATTTGTGCTTTTCTTTCCTGTAATCTGTCCTACATGACCCTTCTCCTAGTTAATCAGAGGCATTCAAAGGAAATTGGAATTGTTATAGTAAGAATGGAAAGAAAGAGATAGTCAATATTCAGTCTTTTTAACTTCTAAAATAAGCCTTGATCATTACAAAGAATGGCTTTGGGGGAAAGTTGACTGACGGAGTTTATGCAACAATAATTGGCTAGAAAGAAAAGAGTAAGCAATCATGCCTGCCATCTCCATTCCTGGTTGGGAAAAGAGATAGGCCATGATCTTGGAGGGCAGATGCTGCCCAACACTAGCAGAATGGGGAATGGATCTAGGGAGACCACATGAAGAGAATCAGCATCAAGAGACAGGCTAACCCCGGCTATTCAAGGAAGCCCATCTTGGGGCAGATACTGAGAACCCCAGTGAGCAGTTCCCACTTCTGTCAATGAGAGGCTCTCAGCAAAGGTTACCTGCAGATCTCTCAATCATCTAGCAGGAGGACAACCACCTATGCCCTAAGCCTCTGAAGACCTCCAAACTACTCGATGTGGACTAATGCCTTTTGGGACAGTCAAGAGTCTTTTGACTCAGACTATAGTGTCCTTTCTATGCAGAGGAGAATGAGAAGATACAAATGAAAGTGCCAGCACTGGCACTTGAGTAGGACTGGAAGGCGGCGAAGCTCACTCCTTTACACACACAATAATAATAACTATCATTTATTACTTGCCAAGCATAATTCTAATCATTTGATAGGTATCAAACTGCATCTTCACAACAGCCCTTCCTACAAGGTGGATACTGGTATTGGTTTATATTACAGATGGGGAAACTGAGGAAAAAGGCATTCAGTAGTTTGTCTGTGATCACACAGCTAATAAATAGTGGATTCAGTATTCAAATCTAAGCAGTATGATCCTGGAGCCTGTGATCCTAATGCTATGGCATGCTGCTTTCCATGGTCTGCCACTAAAAATAATGTTTCCCCCAAATTTGTAACTACATGCGTAGGAAGTTTGTGTTATCATCTTAAGTGACTCAATCAGAATTTAATACTGTAACTACAATGTGATCCACATTTTTAAAAAGACATCAAAATATTAATAATAGTTAACTATGGATGGTAGGAGGATTCTGAGTGATTTAAGATTCTTTTAATTTTTCTGCATTGCAAATTTTCTCTTTATGGAGCATATATTACGTTTAAATCCTGGGGTAAAAACTCACTTTCAGTGTTCCTTGAACTTCTCAAACACAAACATATAGACACACATTTTTTAGTTACGAAATCCAGTTCTTTGAAGAAATTGTATTATTGGGGCAACAATGAGAGATGCCACAAAGCATGTTTCTAACAAGAATAGTTCAAAAGTACTTTAATACACTACAGAAAAAGCGAGGAACAGCAGCAACAAGCTACATTTATCCTTTCAGACAATTACTTGGACAGGAGGAACAGGGGCACAGATGACAGAGATGAGGTCAGCACAAACTGTCACATCTCAGCAGCTCTGCCATTTTTCTACATTTTATAGCTTTCGAAGGTCTTCATATGCCAAAATTCCCAAGGAGAATCAAAGTAAGTTAGCACCAAATTTTTCATTTTCACTCTTCATATGATGTCTTTTGATAAATACATATGCTTAGTTTTCATGTGGTTAAATTTATCAATCATGTTCTCTATGGATTGCACTTTTTGTGTCTTGTTTAAGAAAACTTTTCATATTTTAAGTTCATGAAGATATCCACCTATGTTCTCTTCTAAAAAGCTTTACAGTTTGCCCTTTTACATATAGGTGTTTAATACCCTTGGGATTCATTTTTGTGTATAGTGTAACATGGGGTCCAATTCCATGATTTTCCATATAGATTACGAATGTCTCAGCACCATGCACTGAAACATCTGCCTTTTCTCCACTGATCTGCAATGCCACTTCTTTTGTATGGGCTCTCCTTTCTGTTCCAATGATCTCTTTGCCTATAGCTATGCCAGTACACCAACAATTTAGTGTTGTAGATTTATAACAAGTCTTGAGATATGAGAGCAGCGCTGAAATTTACAACGAAGTGCCAAATGCTGATAACTAACTAGAGAATTCACTTAGAACCTCCAGTATTGGAAAAAAAAAAAAAACCCAAACAAAAACAAAAAGAAAACTGGCAGACCTTTGTGCTTCATTGTTAGATTTTGCTTGCCTTGCATTTATTTATTTGTGGCCTCCATCATCATCATCCTACCCCGCCACATAAATATGCAGCTATTATGAATTCGTAGATTTATCATGTACCAGGTCCACTTAGATTAAAATAGGAGAAAAACAAAAATGAGAGGTCTAAAGAGAAACAGGATTCATGGGTAAAATAACAGGATGAAATTACTGTGAGGGCTTCTATCTGACACTGTCCAAGGCAAGAGCGAGGGCATATCCAGCCTTCCTGGCAGCATTAACATCTCAATGTCCAGAAATAGGATAGGTTTGATGAGCCTAATTAAGGCATGTGGAAAAATTAGTTTATCACCCAGATTATGGAGACTGCCAAACCGCTCCCAAGGCTGGAATCTCTGAAT
>NW_012102621.1:1439992-1442317 GCF_000951045.1 Mandrillus leucophaeus | reverse complement strand
GCATTGCAAATTTTCTCTTTATGGAGCATATATTACGTTTAAATCCTGGGGTAAAAACTCACTTTCAGTGTTCCTTGAACTTCTCAAACACAAACATATAGACACACATTTTTTAGTTACGAAATCCAGTTCTTTGAAGAAATTGTATTATTGGGGCAACAATGAGAGATGCCACAAAGCATGTTTCTAACAAGAATAGTTCAAAAGTACTTTAATACACTACAGAAAAAGCGAGGAACAGCAGCAACAAGCTACATTTATCCTTTCAGACAATTACTTGGACAGGAGGAACAGGGGCACAGATGACAGAGATGAGGTCAGCACAAACTGTCACATCTCAGCAGCTCTGCCATTTTTCTACATTTTATAGCTTTCGAAGGTCTTCATATGCCAAAATTCCCAAGGAGAATCAAAGTAAGTTAGCACCAAATTTTTCATTTTCACTCTTCATATGATGTCTTTTGATAAATACATATGCTTAGTTTTCATGTGGTTAAATTTATCAATCATGTTCTCTATGGATTGCACTTTTTGTGTCTTGTTTAAGAAAACTTTTCATATTTTAAGTTCATGAAGATATCCACCTATGTTCTCTTCTAAAAAGCTTTACAGTTTGCCCTTTTACATATAGGTGTTTAATACCCTTGGGATTCATTTTTGTGTATAGTGTAACATGGGGTCCAATTCCATGATTTTCCATATAGATTACGAATGTCTCAGCACCATGCACTGAAACATCTGCCTTTTCTCCACTGATCTGCAATGCCACTTCTTTTGTATGGGCTCTCCTTTCTGTTCCAATGATCTCTTTGCCTATAGCTATGCCAGTACACCAACAATTTAGTGTTGTAGATTTATAACAAGTCTTGAGATATGAGAGCAGCGCTGAAATTTACAACGAAGTGCCAAATGCTGATAACTAACTAGAGAATTCACTTAGAACCTCCAGTATTGGAAAAAAAAAAAAAACCCAAACAAAAACAAAAAGAAAACTGGCAGACCTTTGTGCTTCATTGTTAGATTTTGCTTGCCTTGCATTTATTTATTTGTGGCCTCCATCATCATCATCCTACCCCGCCACATAAATATGCAGCTATTATGAATTCGTAGATTTATCATGTACCAGGTCCACTTAGATTAAAATAGGAGAAAAACAAAAATGAGAGGTCTAAAGAGAAACAGGATTCATGGGTAAAATAACAGGATGAAATTACTGTGAGGGCTTCTATCTGACACTGTCCAAGGCAAGAGCGACGGCATATCCAGCCTTCCTGGCAGCATTAACATCTCAATGTCCAGAAATAGGATAGGTTTGATGAGCCTAATTAAGGCATGTGGAAAAATTAGTTTATCACCCAGATTATGGAGACTGCCAAACCGCTCCCAAGGCTGGAATCTCTGAATCTGGCACTGGAGAAGATAAAATATCGCCTGGATCATCTTGTTGCTATTATTCATGAGGCAGCACTGTGTGCCCAGATTGTACTTAATGGAGCCTAGGATAGTCTATCCATTTAAAAAATGGACAGTCCAAGAAATTATTTTCTAAAAAACATGCACACTCACCTCCAAGTTGCATGAAAATAAGACTTGGCTGAAGAGTGAAACAAGCAACATCTCACAGACTCCGCTGTTGGCGTTATCCTTGGGTACATTTGACTTCCATGTGGTAACACCAAGGTCACTCCTAATTTCATCTTCTATGAATATTCACAACATTTTCTCTTATCAAAGTTTCCCCATACCTGCCTAAGAGGCATTGCATAACAGCAGCAGCAGGTAAATTAGATTCCTGGGGACTCACTCGGCAATGACCTAAGAAAAAGGAGGTCATGGATGAGCTCACTGTTTCTTGCTTAACTCTTGCCTTGGAATACATCAATATTTTCTTAGTCTTACTCTGGAGTATTTTCTCAGAAGAGTTGGTTTGGCCTTAAAAAAATAGTTTCATGTTTCATTTTTAAAACCAAATAGGGTAAGTCATTGTACATCCAAATGTACTCATCACAACTTGTCTTGTTCTTGATAAAACACTCATATATGAGGGAATTTGGTATGGGTGATTCAGTTGTCAGACAGAATAGGAAGCATACTGATTCACTACTCTATAATGAACTGGCCTGGGCCTCTGTCCAGAAAACTTGCGCATACAGGTAATGCTCACAGCCCCAGATTATCCATCACTCTTACTATTTACCCAGCTAGCCCATCTGGTCTACAGAGAAAAGGATAAGAATATCTAACAAATGTTCAGGCAAAGTGATCATTTGGCTGCTCATTTTCATCATTTCCTTAAACCAACTTAGCAAGTCTCAAGCTTTGGTC
>NW_012102621.1:1424381-1438807 GCF_000951045.1 Mandrillus leucophaeus | reverse complement strand
CACACCCAGATAATTTTGTTTTGTTTGTAGATATGGAGTCTCTCTATGTTGCACAGGCTGATCTCAAACTCCTTGCCTCAAGTGAGCCTCAAAGTGCTGGGATTACTGGCATGAGCCACTGTGCCCAGTCCCTCCTCTCCTATTAAAACATTCCAGTGGCTTCCAATCACAATTAGAATATAATCCAAAGTTCTTCTTACTCTGATTGGCTAGATCTCCCATCAACTAACCCCCACTTTCCTCTCTATACACATCACATACCCATCTCATATCCTCTCCTTCCCACTCACTATACTCCAACCACAGCAGTTTTCTCTCTGTTCCTTAAATACCCTAAGCTCGCCCTCACTTCCGTGCCTTTGCTCTTGCTGTTCTCTCTGGCTGGGAATGTTCTTCCTCCAGACCACACGATTAGCTTCCTATCATTCAGCTTTTATCGCACGTGGCATCTTCTGAGAAAGACCTTCTGTAAATCCTTGTTCAGGTCAGGATCTGAGGAAAGCAGAACCTTTCTAAGTATACAGAACAGAGGGAATTTAATATGGGTGCTAAGTCATACATGGGATGGATAAGCTTTAAAGTCAAATGAGGCAGGACAACACTGATATTTACAGCAGCAGGAAAACTAAAGGAAAAGTGGTATTACTAGATCCCATGAGCTGGGGTCACCAGGTAAAATCTGGGAGAAGCTTTAGACCTATCCAGCAGAAGCAAGACCCACAGGAGAAACACAACCACTACCAAGAATCCAATGAGCACAGGAAGGGTGCGAAAAATACCCTACCTTCTCCCTCCCTTCCATTCTCCAATCTCCCACCAGTGCCTCCACTAGCTAAACCCACTTGGAACCAGCTAATATAGGAGCTCTGGAAAACATCCCACCACACCTACATACCCTGACCATATAGTTTACAACAGGTAATATAAAAGATAGCTCTCAGGGCAAACAGCCCAGGACCAGTATACCATCCATTTCACCTTTCCATCTCCTCTCTCCAAGTCAATGTTAATAATATAATTCTGTTTAGCTATTTTCATAGCACTCATTATTATCTCAATATATCTTTATTTCTTGTCTATTCATCTTCCCAAATTAGAATATAAGCACCATGGTTTTTGTCTGTATCTTTAGCACCTTGAACAGTGCATGCAGGGCACTCAATAAATATTTATTGAAAATATATTGAATGAGTCATTACTATGTACCAAACATTGTACTAAGCGTTTTATATAAATTATCTCACAGAATCCTTATAACAATCTCCTGACTGTTTTAACTATGAGGAATCTGGAGATTAGTGGGGTACTATGAAGCACTATGCCTTGGAAGGGTTCCAGTACCCAGCAGGCTGTCAGTGATATAAACTAAAAAGAAGAAATAACCCACCTACATATAGAATCCATCAAGGTGACATTTTGCCAATTAAAAATTCAGTTCTGCTATTAATAAGTATCTTATTCAACACCTTCACTGCGCAGTGTTGGATAAAGTAGTTGACATTTGCCCATCACTTTCACCTCTTCCAAAGAGGGAGAGAAAGGAAACACATCTGAATTATTTTTAATTTCTACAAGGTACCAAAACACCTGACCTTCATTACTAATCCTCAGACAACAAAAAGTTTATTCCAAGACTTTCAACAATACCTTCGTTCTAAGCTGGACACTGGACAATGTAAAATACCATGTCTTATTGCGATCCATTAACAGACAGTTTCTTTTATTTTTTTGGTGTTGTGTTTATTATTTTTATTTTTTATTTTAGTTTTTGTGGGGACATAGTAGGTGTATGTATTTATAGGGTACACTGGCTGTTCTGATACAGGCATGCAACGCATGATAATCACGTCCTGGAAAATGAAGTCCCCCTTCCCTCAAGCATTCATCTTTTGTGTTACAAACAATTCAGTTTTACTCTTTTAGTTAGGATCAGGAAAAACACCTAATGAGTACTATGTTTAATACGTGGGTGATAATGAAATAATCTATAAAACAGACCCCCAGGACACAAGTTTACCTATGTAACAAACCTGCACTTGTACTCCTGAACTTAAAGTAAAAGTTAAAAAAAATAAATAAAAATAAAGAGGCCAGGGGCAGTGGCTCACGCCTGTAATCTCAGCACTTTTGGAGGCCAAGGCGGGTGGACTACAAGGTCAAGAGATCGAGACCATCCTGGCCAGCATCATGAAACCCCGTCTCAACTAAAAATAGAAAAATTAGCTGGGCCTGGTGGTGCACACCTGTAGTCCCAGCTGCTCGGGAGGCTGAGGCAGGAGAATTACTTGAACCCGGGAGGTGGAGGTTGCAGTGAGCTGAGATCGCACTACTGTACTCCAGCCTGGCAACAGAGTGAGTCTCCGTGAAATAAATAAATAAATATATATATATATAAAATAAAATAAAACCACCAGGATTATTTAAAAAATGAAAGAAAATGTGGTACTTATACACAATAGAGTACTACTCAACAGGCATTTTAAATCTCATTCTAGGTGTTAGTTGTCTCTTGGTTAAATATGCTTATCTAAGAAGTGGCAGACATCTAAGTTCTATCCACATGGCTTCATATGGAATGAAACAGGAATTATAAGGCCACATTAAATTTTGGGCCAAGTGTTTTACTCATGGAATCTGGCCATGGAGCATCTGTCCTTTGAAATTAGAAAGAAAGAAAGAAGGAAGGGAGGGAGGGAGGGAGGGAGGGAGGGAGAGAGAAATAACGAACGAACCTAGGGAGTAGGGAGGCTCTGCTTATGGAAACACCAACTCCCTTATCCTAACTGATCTCCATGGTACCTGCTGTGTGTGAATCATGGCTACCCAGGCTTCCTCAGGGGAGAAGCCAAGGTTCTGTCTTTAGCTTCGGAAGCAGCTTTTCATCTTGTAAGAATGTCAGCTGTTCATTTTGCAACACAAGCAAGCAGGGACAGTTTCAGACCTTGCTCCATTAAACCATGACTTAGAAAAGATAATTACATTTCCAAAGATATAGATATACAAATGTACCATCGCGGTGGCTTTTAAACCCAAATCTAGTTTAGGCTGGTTTATTTTAAAGCCACAGAATTTTATCAGGCTTTACATTAAATCAATAAAGAAAGTTTGGACCAAAGTTTGGAGAGCTTTGGATGTAGTCAATGGATTCCTCGGAAACCTACACGGTGCCCTGAAATTGCTCTGAAATTGGCTTGGGATTTCTGCCATGCTCAGTGAAGTGATAAGAGTTTCAGCCAAGGTCCCCAACTTACATCCATCACTGATTGTACTCCACAGGGTCATATAGTAAAAAAGTATGATTTTCTCTTGGAATGTGCTATTTCCAGGTCCTGTTATTGGTCTTCCAGGTGAACTCTTATAGGACATGAGATCCTATGTGTTAGTTTTAGCAATTTATCTTCTAGTCTATTTCAGCTATTTAAAGTGGTTTATAGACATGTGCATAGTAAAGCCATATAAGGAAAATTAACTGCAAAAAAATCAAGGTGAATATACTGTGGTTTATAGAAACAGGGCAATACTCTACAGCCATTAAAAATGATGACGCAGCCCTCTATATTTTGGTATAGAATATCCTCCAAGTTTCCTCATTCAGTCAGGAGAACAATGTGCAGAACATAATGCTATAATTTGGTTTACAGAAAGAAAGTGAAAAATACATATAGACTACCTTTGAAAGGATATACAAGAAATGCTTAACAGTGACTGTCTCTGGGGAAGAAAATTGGAGACAGATTGCACACCTTTTTAGTTGTCTTTTTAACCACATGCATTTGTTACTAAGAAAATAAATACATAAATATATACAAATTAGTCTCTTCCAGGCTGGGCATGGTGGCTTATGCCTGTAATCCCAGCACTTTGGGAGGCAGAGTTGGGAGGATAGCTTAATCCAAGGAGTTCCAGCCTGGGCAACATGGCAAGACCCCATCTCTAATAAGAAAAAAATTAAGTCTCTTCCAATTCAAGACAAGGTAAATAAAACCCTTGCCATTGACACTGTTGTTGCCGCACTCAGATCTTTAACAGGCCAGTGTGCCCATACGTGCTATGAGTACTGGCTGCTGAAGGCTCACAGTTGACCCCTGTGGTTTCCCTTGCCTCAAGGTGGGATTAACTGTGATGCAACACAGTTTCCAGAGTTCACGTTGAGATCAGGTGGAAGCCAGTCTTCAGCTGACCCACCCTTGCTGAGTTCTTTTCCCCTGCACTTTCACGCCCCTTCTCCTAAGAGCATTCTCAATAAACCACTTAAAAAAGAACTCTCATCTTAAGCTCTGGTTCTAGGGAATCTGGTCAAAAACCGTATTATAGAGATAAAGGTAAAGGTTTACAAAATATTAAGACCTTAAAATCAAATATATGCTGTCTCCACACTATAGTCAAAAATAATTCTTTCTTAAGGTAAAAAAGTCTCCCATCCTTAAAAACCTTTTGGAGAAAACCTAGAAGAAATAGATAAATTTGTGGAAACATAATCTCACAAAATTGAACCAGGAAGAAATTGAAACCCTGACAGACCAATAACAAATTCCAAAATTGAATCAGTAATAAAAACCCTACCATTCATAAGAAGCCCTGATCTAGACAGATTTACAGACAAATTCTACCAGACATACAATGAAGAACTAGCTAGAACCAATCCTACTGAAATTATTCCAAAAAATTGAGCAGGAGGGAGGCTTTTCTAACTTATTCTATATGTCAAAATATGGCAGAGACACAATAAAGAAAGAAAATTTCAGGCCAGTATCCCTAATGAACACAGATGCAAATATCCTCAACAAAATACTAACAAACCGAATCCAGCAGTACGTAAAGAAGTCAATTTACCATCATTAAGTAGGCAGTGTTCCTGGGATGCAAGGTTGGTTCAACATATGTAAATAAATAAATGTGATTCACCACGTAAGCAGAGTTATAAACAAAAACCACATAATCATCTCAATATATGCAGAAAAAGGCTTTTGATAAACTTTAACATCCCTTCAGGTTAAAAACCATCAATAAATTAGGCATCGAAGGAACATACTTCAAAATAATAAGAGCCATCTATGACAAACCCACAGCCAACATCGAACTGAGCAGGCAAAAGCTGAAAGCAGTCCCCTTGAGAACTGGAGTAAGACAAGGAAGCCCACTGTCACCACTCTTATTCAGCCTAGTATTGGATGTCCTAGCCAGAGCAATCAGGCAAGAGAAAGAAATAAAGGGCATCCAAATAGGAAAAGAGGAAGTCAACTTATCTGTCTTCACAGATGATAGAATTCTATACCTAGAAACCCCTATAGACTCCACCAAAAACCTCCTAAAACTGACAAATGACTTTAGTAAAGTTTCAGGATATAATATCAATGTACAAAAGTCAGTGGCATTTCTAGACACTACCAATAAAGTTCAAGCTGTGAGCCAAATTAAGAATTCAATCCTATTTACAACAGCCACAGACACAAAAACACCTAGGAATACGTGTAACCAAGGAGGTGAAAGATCTGTACAAGGAGAACTACAAAACACTGCTAAAAGAAATCATAGATGATACAAACAAATGAAAAAACTTTCTATGCTTATGGACTGGAAGAATGAATATTTTTAAATGGCCATACTGCCCAAAGCATTCTACAGATTTAACATTATTCCTATCAAACTATTCTAAAATTCATATGGAACCAAAGAAGAGCCCCAAATAGCCAAAGCAATCCTGAGCAAAAGGAACAAAGCCAGAGGCATCACATTACCCAATTTCAGACTGTACTACAAGGCTATAATAAGCAAAACAGCCATTGTACTGGCACAAAAACAGATACATAGACCAATGAAACAGGATAGAGAACCCACACATAAAGCTCTACATCTACAACCATGTAATCTTCAACAAAGTCAATGATAACAAGCAATGGGAAAATGACTTCCTATTCAATAAATGGTGCTGGGATAACTGGCTAACCATTTGCAGGAGATTGAAACTGGACCCCTTTCTTTCACTATACACAAATATCAACTCAAGATGGATTAAAGACTTAAACAAAAAACCTAAAACTATAAAAGCCCTAGAAGAAAACCTAGGAAATACCATTCTGGACATAGGGTTTGGCAAAAATTTCATGACAAAGGCTCCAAAAGCAATTGAAACAAAAACAACAATTGACAAATAGGACCTAACTGAACTAAAGAGCTTCTTCACAGCAAAAGAAACTATCAACAGAGTAAACAGACAACTTACAGAATGAGGGAAAGTATTTGCAAACTATGGATCCAACAAAGGTCTAATATCCAGAATCTACAGGAAACAAACACATTAACAAGTGCCGCGGACCCTGGTGGACTGAACGAAGGTGGTTTTTCCACAGGAATAAAGACAAAGATAAAAGACTATGTCTGGAAGAAGGGGTCAGGGGGCTCCTTGCTTCTAGTGAGCAAGGGCCTTGAGCTTCTAGAGCCCTTCGTATTTATTGAGTAAAAGAGACAGGGAGAAAGAGGGTGGTTGTTGGTCAGCTGCTTGATTTAGTGCAGACCTGCAAGGCTGCTTTCTTAGAACAGTAGGCTCCAGATGTTCCAGTAGATGACCTCCAGGGAGTGATTGCCCTCAGCATACCTTCTGGTGGCAGGTGAAGATGTGAGTTTGCCCACATCCTGCATTCATGATCAACAGTTTTCTGTTGGATCATATAGCCTCCAGTGGAATGCTGAGTTGGTCACGACCCTCAGCCTTTTGGCTCCCAACAAATAAGCAAAAAACAAACAACCCCATTAAAATATGAGCAAAGGACATGAACAGACACTTCTCAGAAAATATTTATTATGCACCCACTAAGTTCCCAGCACTGTGCTGTACTCTGGGAAGAAAAAACAATGGTGAATAGAAATATATTAAATTCCTGCTCGCATGGATTTTATCTTCTAAAGACAGAAGCAGAAGAGCCAACAAAGCACAGGACTAAATAAGTGCAGTGAAACAGAGACACATTCAAACATGAAGGCCTATAATAGATAATTTAACTTAGACCAGGGGGTTAGGAAATTCTTCCTCTGAAGAAGGCTTGATTGACTGAAGATCTGAAGGTTGAGTAGGCTTTTCCTATGCAAAAGGGAGGAAAGGGAGTTCCAAACAGAAGGTACATGTGAGACTGCCCCACGAAGAAGTCTGGTATAGTGGGGGCATTCTTTTGACATTTGAGTGGCATTTGAATCACTCTGGCTGAAATGTGGGTGGAGTTTGGTGGAAGAGGCTGGTGTAAGCAAGAGTCAAACAATGCAGCGTGTTTCCTAAGACCAACAGGAAGCTCCTGAAGGGTTTTTCAGCAAGTAGGTGACACAATCAGACTTCCATTTGAAAAGATCACTTGGCGTCTGAGGGATAGTTGGTTGTACGGGACCCACAGGGAATAAGGGAAGGCCAATGGGCAGGAAGTTGAGGATAGGTGTTGCAATAATCCAGATGAGACATGATAGCCGTTTTGCCTATAGTGACAATAAGATGGAAGGAAGGGGGTATATTTGATGTTGTTGATTACCACAGAGCCAAAGCAAGTGTCCTCAAAGGCAAAGGGGCATGTGCCAAGCACATAGCTCTCCAATAAACTGGTTTCAACAGAGTCTAAAGTTTAGATAATCTGAAAACTAGATTGGTAATACTTCACAAATGTCTCTCGTAATTGAGCTTTTGAGAGGGCCTAGAATTTAGATTGAAATTATTAACAGGAACTGGGATATTATGTCCACAGACCCAATGGCTACATATATAGTTTCCTCTGGAGCTAGAGGTATAGTTAGAAATTAACATCCTCCTGTAAAAGTCAAAGATCCTGCTCTATATAATTGCATATATTTATATAGGTATAAGTTTATGGGTATATATGTTTAAGCTAATAATCAGCAACCCTATACAGTTATTCATAAATGTGAGGACAGAGCTTCCCAGTTAATTGAGGGTTTTTTTGTGTGTGTCTTTGTAAAGTGCTCAGGTTAAAAACAACATTTTCAGGTGCTGTGACAGGGTGTCATCTATGTCAGGTAGAATCACTGGCATTCACTATCAAAGAGACTTTGCCAAATAAATCTACCTCTTGAACAATACTATCCAGACAAGAATTATTCTTGTTCAGGTATGACTCAGTTTATATGGGTGAGAAGTTTTATAGCTAACTAGCTTTTTTTTTATAAGGTACATTTTATGTGGAATACTAGCATGATAAATTGGTAAGACCATAGATTTAAAAGGGCAAGTTTGTGGATTCAATTCCTGTGTGGGCCAACTAGCTCCAAATCAGAATCATAGGATTTACAGCTTGAAGGAATTTCAGAGGTAATCTCATGCAAACACAAAATTTTAGAAACCAGAAACATGAGACACAAGGGGATGACTTCTCCAAGGTCGCCAAGCGGTCTAGTGACAGAGTTGTTTTCAAAATATACTAAACACCAGGTCACTTGACTCTGAAGAACATTATACAACTATATTCTTGCATAAATACAAGTCACTTCTCTTATTCTGTTGAGCCAACTGACAGATGTTTTATGTTTATGGTTTGCAGGTATGGAAAATCAGACTAAGTTAGGAAAAAGAAGAGGGTTTTTACTGGAAATACACTAGGTGGGTCACAGATTCAAAGGAAGGTAGGAGCAATCAACCCCAGGCAAGTACTGCAACCAGGGCATCATAAGAGATCTCAGTAGTAGAGGCCCCAGAATTGGGTCTCTAGAAATTACCATTGGCCTTTCCATTTTTAAGTCTCAGAATAAAAATAAAATTTCCACGAGAGAGTGTTGCTTCTATTATAAAATGGTCTAGTTTGTATCTGACCAATAGTCCCAACAAGAATGGTTACTAAACCTAGACATTTTAAAATATATATTTGAAGCCATCAAAGAGCTACCAAAGTAGGCAGGATATGAGAAAAGCCCAATTTTCCATTTGAGGCATTTGCTGATTCTAAAGCAACAGAAAGGTGAGAAGTTGAGCAGAAAGTGGTGACTAAAGGGTTAAAAGATGATCCACTCTTTCAGATGTTGCAGGGTGCTGGATAAAAGTATTAATCATGGCTATCAAGCAGCAAAACTTGAGGGGCCAAGCTCACCACAAAGATTGGAGTAAGCTTTACAGTTGGCTTCTGCATTTCCTCTTGAAGCATTTTTAAAAATTTTGCCCAGTGACTTAGAGGCTAAAAAACCAAGAAGAAAGCAAAAACTAAAATCCTGAGAAACTAAACAAAATTTATAGTCATCTCACAATGGTGGGGAGACAAAAATTGAAGTTTGTAACCAGCCAAAAGTAAGAGGCTCTGTAAATACCCCCAAGGTTTTGATTGAGCTTCTGAAGGACTCCACTCTGGAATCAAGGGCAAAATGGATATGGACCATCCCTTACAGAAACAAACCTAGCTTCCAATCAGATCAGTGTCATACTGGATAAAATTAATCTGTCTCTAGTTTAACTAACTTCCAAAAATCAAAAGTATGCCCAGTTAAAAGATTAACTTAGGCACATTAAAATTTTTTAAGACTTTGTTTGAGCAGAAGGTGATTCATGAATTGGATAGTGCCAGACTACATGTGATTCAGGGCTCCATTGCAGGAGCACGAAAGGAAGGCTTATAGGGTGACTGAAAAGTCAAGGCAAATAGAAAATATTGCCAAAAAGAAAATATTGATTGGTTAAATCGGAGCAATAGCCTTATTTAGATCATTCCAGAGGAAAGTCCCTAGTTTAAGGTTAGTTGGTGATTTCTGATTGGTTAGGCTTAAGATTTGTTTTACTCTTTAGACTGAGTTAAGTTTCAATTTGCTTATGTAGGAACCCAGGGTGCTAGAGCACCTTAGCCTAATAGTCTCCCTAATTTAACAATCCTTCCTAAAGAAAGATATCATCCGGAGTTTCTACAGTGTTTTATACATTTGTCTGGCATTTAATGAAGTTATCAGACACATCAAGAGATGGAACAAGAAGAGAACAAATCAGTATACTCGCTTATCAAATAGAGATTTTAAAATAACTTTAATATATCCAAGAAAACAGATGAAAATGTGGAGAATTTAATCAAAGAACTGTCACCTACATCAAAGAATCAAATGTAAATTCTAAAACTAAAATAAAATACAAAAACCAAAATTAAGAATTAAATAAATATTTAAGGTATCAGAGTAGCATAGAGGACAGAAAATTAGTCTATCTGAAGATATGTCAGTAGAACATATCATTAATGCAACACAGAGATAAATGAAATGATGAGACATGCATACAAATGCATAAAAGATACAGGAGACTACTTGAAAAACTCTTAACATTCATGTAATGAGATATCTAGTAGGAGAGGAGAAATAGACTGGTGCAGAATAGAAGAAGCGATTTTTTAAGAAAAATTTTCCAAACTGACAAAGTAGCAAACCACAGAGGCAAGAAACTCTACAAACCTCAAATCGAAATAATACAAAAACTGAACAAACTTCCCAGACACATCATGGTAGAGCTTCTAAAATCTAATGGCAATGAGAAAGTTTTAAAAGCAGTCACAGGAAAAATTAGGTTTACCTTCAAAAAAGCAACGATAAGATTTATTGATGACTTCTCAACAGTAACAATGAAAGACAAAAGACAATGGAATAACATCTTGAAAGTGCTAAAACAAATTCCCATTGACAAAATGCTTTTAGACTTTCTTTGACCAAACGTCCACCCCTGTGGAGGGTTGGGCACTATAGAATGAAAGTTTTCCAAAGAAAACAGGGGCTAGGAACAGTATAAAAAGTAGAAAAGAAATATGTAGGGCAAATAGAAACAGACATTATCTAGGTACTGATTTAATCCTCACAATTTTCTATGGAAGGCAGAGAGGTAGTTTGCCAAAGGGCATTCAGTGAGCTGTCAAGATGGGACTCATATCCAGGACTAACTTCCAGCTCATTCCCTTAACCTTTATTTCCCATAGAATGCCTTTAAGAAAGAAGAAAGCTAGCAGTCAGATCAGCTGAGTCAAACCTGGCAGTTCCAGGAAGGCAGATTTTGCAGCCTGATCACCCACCTACCCAAAGAGGAATCTTTTTAGCACTCCAGGGAAGAAAAGCAATCTTTTTTAGAGATTAAAATATCAAAAGAACTGGCAGAGCTACACTTATGTAAAATGCCTAGCTCATCTATTTACCAGCTAATGTACAAAATTGTGATTCCAATCAAGAACCTAACTCAAAAGAAGGGACTCATGGCTGTCCTGTTTATAAATAAAACAAAGACAACACACATTAGATGAGTAACCTAAGTAAATTAAATTCACTCCCATGAAAGAACGGTGATAACAAATACTCTGACTACAATATACCCATTTGTCCTATTTGGTTGATACTATGTCCCAACATCTAAAGGGATGGATGGAGCTGTGTAGCTGAAGAAGTTGCTTAAAATCTTGCTATTTTGGTGAATTACATCCATGGTGAGGTGAAATAAACACCAAGCTAAAGACTTCTCTTGGAACTTTGCCAAATATTCACTCTTCTTCTGTAATGATTAAGAAGTTACAGAGGGGTTATTTTTTCAACCTTCAAAATCAGATTAAATGAACATACATTAAAAGAGGACAGCACTTCAGAAAAATTACACAGGCCCTTCAGAATAAATTTCAAACCTACTTGTCTGGCAGAAGTGACTCATTTAGTTTTGAGTGGTGTTTTCTTATTTTGAGCATCCATTTCATCATCCAAAAACACCCTGTCAGATCAGTCTTAGACACTGCCTATTAAAATGTTAAACTTCACCTGATAAAATGTAATTATAGCATTCCTGACATTTTTACATAGCACACACATGCTTCAAGCCAATTTTGCTGGAGTTAAGATTATTCCTTTAGATGTGTGAATGCATGATGAAACTGTAAGGAAATATCAATATGTCAAACTCTAATATAGTTGAGAAACTAGATCCAAAATAAATATGAAAACTAAACCAGAACATGCATAAAAAGAAGAAAAATGGTGACAAAGGCCATCAAAATACCTCGAGAGCTCACCAATTTATGTAATTAAATAAAGACAAAGATGGCATTCAATAGACAGTTACTTAAATGTTTTTAAGAGTCATATTTCAGTGTATTGGGGCAGTGGTTCATCACCCAGGGAGCTTTTTAAAAGCTTTATATTTATACACCATTTTCACTCACTCTGGGAAGAGTCAGCTGTCATGTTATAGGGAGACTTGAACTGCCCTGGAGGCCCCAACAGCAAGGAAGTGAACCTTCTGCCAATACACTCCATTGGATTTTACTAACATCCATACTCCATTTCATACTATTTGAGTTAGGATTTCTAGAGATAGGACCCAGGTACCAGTATTTTTAATAGCTTCCCCATCCCCATTTATTCTAGTATCAACATTGGTCATGTGTGGCCATGGTCAACAATCTCTGTAATCATTGTCACATAATTAAGACCTGAGATTAGTGAGATGGTTGGGTCAACCTGCTTATACATTATCCTTAAGTCTGCATTTCATCCTATTCATAGTCCAAGTAACAAAGTCCTTTGGATAAACTGAGGGGCAGTGATATAAAAAGATGTCCACAAGTTCTTTGATATTTCTCCATTAAAAAAAGCGGGGCCTAACTCTACGTCTTCAGTGTGGGCTGGACTTAGGGACAGAATGTGGCAGAAGTCACAGTATACAACTTCTAAGGTTAGGTCATAGAAAGCATTGTACAGAAAGCGTTCCTCCTTGCTGTTTCCTGAATCACTCACTCAGCCACCATGTTGCAGCCGCCTCTCAACTGCCCTATGGAGAGGCCCACACAGCAAGGAGCTGATGCCTCCTGCCAACAGCCATGCGAGTGAGCCATCCTGAAAGTGGATCCCTCAATCCCAATCAGACTCTCAGATGACCACATCCTCAGCCAACATCTTGATTTCAATCTCATCAAAGACCCTGAAACAGAACCACCCAGCTAAGATGCTGCTGAATTCCTGACCCAAAGAAACTGTGAAGTAATAAAGGTTCAATATTTGAAGCTAAGTTTGGGGGTACTTTGTTACATAAAAATAGACAACAAATACAGGCAGTCGGTCTTCAAAAACAGACACCAAAAAATTAGAATTGTCCACCAGTCTGTACAGAGGCCTAACATTATGCCTAACGTGTGACAGGCATTCAATAACTATTGTGAATAAATAAATGATTGATTGATAAATGATTATCTTCCACTTTTGAACGATGGAAGTTTCCATTCTCTAGCACTCCACAAAGTAGTAGAAGTCTATGTCTATCTCGCAATAATCACCAAAAATTTTGTCCGCATAAAGCCTAAAATTTGAAGGAATTAAGCCTCTAATCAACAGAAACGCGTCTCTATTACTAGAAACAACATATATCATGTTCTGTTTTGGCTCACTAGAAAATACCTTCTTGCTATTTTTGCCTGTTTGGGAAATCTTCACTGCTCTGAATATTGTTTTCTTAGCTTTTTATTCTGTAAATTGATAGGACTTTGCTTGCCTCCAAAAATTCTGAATCCAGCATCAAACAATCCAATTGCCTTAAATAACTAATTAATTATCACATTCTGTTGCTAATGCAACATTCCTCACTTCACCCATTGTAATCAGCTTCTGTCTTCCCATTAAGTCTTTGGGGGATATAATTATTCTCATTCACTGTTCCAAGCACCTTCTTACTTACCCATTTCTTAGATTGAGCTGATTATTTTCTTCTTTCTCATTTGGCAAGCAGGTGAGCTCTCCACGGCTGTGGTTCCCGAGTTTTATAAGAATCACGTGGTGAACTTGAGAAAAATGTAGCTACCTGGGGTGTTGCTTCCAGAGACCCTACTATTGTGGAACTAGGGAAGGTTCCCCAAATCTTATTTTGTAACAGACTCTAAGTTGTCGAAGAAACCATTGCATCTAAAAATCCCTGTGCTTTTGTTAAATAATAAAACATGATGTTCCCCATTAAAGTATTCTTGTGCTTTTGTAATTTTAAAAGGGATACACATATGGTCCGAAGAATGTAAACAAACAAACAAACGTTTTCCAAGTTATACCTTAAACAATGCAAAGGCCATTGACAACTGGCATGGGTAAGAAGTGGTTCCTCTTTTCTTCTCAGCTTGTTGCCAGTGTCTCAACAGGGATGAGTCCTCTAAGACTGGTGCAAGGGCCTTCTTCACGGTTACTATAGAACTAAACTCTTCACTTTTGACTCTTTTTTTTTTTTCCAAGATGGCGTCTTACTCTGTGGCCCAGACTGGGGTGCAATGGTGGGATCTCGGTTCACTGCAACCAGGTTCAAGAGATTCTCCTGCCTTGTCTTACTCTGTGGCCTAGGCTAGAGTGCAATGGTGGGATCTCGGTTCACTGCAACTAGGTTCAAGAGATTCTCCAACTCTTGTTGCCCAGGCTTGAGTGCAGTGATGCAATCTCGGTTCACTGCAACCACTGCCTCCCGGGTT
>NW_012102621.1:1414077-1417290 GCF_000951045.1 Mandrillus leucophaeus | reverse complement strand
TTAGTCTGATGGGCTTCCCTTCGTGGGTAACCCGACCTTTCTCTGTGGCTGCCGTTAAGATTTTTTCCTTCATTTCGACTTTGGTGAATCTGGCAATTATGTGTCTTGGAGTTGCTCTTCTCGAGGAGTATCTTTGTGACATTCTCTGTATTTTCTGAATTTGAATTGAATAATTTTAAAAAATGAATCATTTAGTCCTCATTCTGACTTTTTTTTTTTGTTTTTGAGACAAGGTCTCACCCTTTCTCCCAGGCTGGAGTGCAGTGGCGCAATCTTGGCTCACTGCAACCTCTGCCTTCCGGGTTCAAGTGATTCTCATGTGTCAGCCTTCCAAGTAGCTGCAATTATAGGCACGCACCACCATGCCTGGCTAATTTTTGTATTTTTAGTAGAGATGGGGTTTTGCCATGTTGGCCAGGCTGGTCTGGAACTCCTGGCCTCAGGTGATCTGCCTGCCTCGGCCTCCCAAAGTGCTGGGATTACAGACATGAGCCACTGTGCCCGGCCCACTTAGTCCTCATTCAAATAAGCATAATACAAAAAAAGAAAAAAGAAAAAATCACGAGACAACAAGAAACATTTGATCAATGCCTGGAATACTTGATGGTATTAGAAAACCATTGCTAATTTTGGGGTGTAATCACAGTATTGTGGTTATATTATCTAAAATGGTTCTTAGTAGCTTTCAGATCTTACGGAAATGTTTTTACTAATGAAATTCTATCTTGGGTTGGCTTCAACATATTCTCAAGGAAGGGGGCAATGCAAGTAGGTGTGCTGATGAAACAAGACTGGCCAAGAGTTGATCATTGTTGGAGCTGGTACATGAATATGTGAGCTTTATCATACTTTCTTGAAATGTTTATGTTAAAGAGTTTCCATGATTAGAAGCTCTTTAAAGAAATGAAAAGGGTCACTTCAAGTTAAAATGAAACTGGAGGTCACAGGTATATTTATTTGCGTCCGTCTCTCCAACAGTACCCATTTGGACTAATTTCAGTTAACTTCTAGCACTCCATGACATGGGTCCCCAGACCCCAAACCATGGGCCGATATCAGTACATGGCCTCTTAGGAACTGAGCCACCCAGCAGGGGGTGAGCGGCAGGTGAGCAGGTCAAGTTTCATCTGTATTTATAGCCACTCACCATCTTTCACATCACCACCTGAGCTCTGTGTCCTGTCACATCAGCAGCAGCATTAGATTCTCATAGGGACGCGAACCCTATTGTGAACTGCGCATGCAAGGTCTAGGCTGTGCTCTCCTTATGAGAATCCAGTGCCTGATGATCTGTCACTGTCTCCCATCACTTCCAGATGGGACCGTCTAGTTGTGGGAAAACAGGCTCAGGGCTCCCACTGATTCTACATGATGGTGAGTTGTATGATTATTTCATTATATATTACAATAAAGTGCACAATAAATGTAATGTGCTTGAATCATCCCGAAACCTTCCCCGCTTCCTGGTCCATGGAAAAATTGTCTTCCATGATACAGGTCCCTGGTGCCAAAAAGGTTGGGGACCACTGCTCTACGAAGTGCAAATTCATTTAAATAGTTCAGGAAAAAGTCATCAAAACCTACCTTGCTCAAAACACAAAACCTGGCTGGGCGCGGTGGCTCATGCCTGTAATCCCAGCATTTTGGGAGGCCAAGACTGGTGGATCAGGAGGTCAGGACTTCAAGACCAGCCTGGCCAACATGGTGAAACCCCGTCTCTACTAAAAATATAAGAAATTAGCCGGATGTGTTGACGGATGCCTGTAATCCCAGCTACTCGGGAGGCTGAGGCAGGAGAATCACTTGAACCCGGGAGGTGGAAGTTGTAGTGAGCCTAGATCACACCACTGCACTGCAGCCTGGGCAACAAGAGCGAAACTCCATCTCAAAAAAAAAAAAAAAACCCTTGATTCGGATGGCAAGATTGGTCCTGTTTGCCCATCCTCCCTCAGTGTCAACCAGCTAATTTTGCAGACACCCTCACGTTGAAAACTTTGTACTTGACCCTTCACTGGGTGCAAGGAGCATTTATCGAAACACACGCGTACCCTGTAATCAACATGAAAGTCAGAGTTTGTTTTTATGTCATCAGGAAAAGATGTTTTTCTCTTTTGTTGTGCCTGCCATGGGGGAGGAGGGGAGCCTGTTACTTTCATCCCTGCTCTATTATTCCTCGTGACATATAAATGAGTAATCTGACCTTCCCATAGGATCGCAGGTCAAATCCTGGTCACAGCGAAGGTGCAGGATCTGCTGAAGGGCAACCAGTGCATTTTCCTGAGCCAAACTAGCCATTTGAATAACGGTGGAACTAGCCGGGTTGAATATCCATACTGGTCCTATGAGAATCCATGCAAGAAATGAGTCCTGTTTGCCTGCTCCCTGCTCTGCTGCAACTAAGCCTCGTTGCATCAAAATGTCTCAAAATTCCACATCAGAGATAATCACTGGCTGTCTCTGGGGTCTCTTGACTTTCCTTGGTGCCCATTATAAGTTTCTCTTTTATTAGCATCAGGCACAGCAGCCTGTTGTGGCTGCTAACACCAACACCCGCAAGGGAGCTCAGAAGTTCTTCCTTGGTACTGCCCAATAATTCTCACTCTAGTGCTTACTGTAGCTTTCTTCTTCAATTAGCAATGTAAATGTGATTGCCTGGGCTTGGTAATGAGCTTTTCATGGTAACAGGAAAAGCCACCAGCCCCCTAGAGGGCAAAGCCTTCTGGCTGCTGGAGTCCAGCTAGTGGGGGGCTTCTGTTTATTAGAACAACTTTTCAGGGTGATTGATAGGGGTTCCCAAAGAGGACTATCATTCAAAGAAGGCAATTAAAGGGGTGAAGTACAGCAAGGGCTTTCTGTGGCTGGCAGTTCTGTTTACTCACAAGAGGAGCTTAATGTGGTACTGAATTGGAAGTTGTCTTTGCCTTCTCTTGTACCGTTAACCTTTCTTCTAGAGGTAGAAGAACAAGGAATAACCTCATCCTCTAACCTCTCAGAGGGAGATGCTCAGATACACACCAAGTTCTAAGTTGGCGAATTGATTTAAGATACACACCAGCCTGCATGTTTTAGAGAAAATGTTTCTGGCCAGGCGCGGTGGCTCATGCCTGTAATCCCAGCACTTTGGGTGGGCAAGGCAGGCGGATCACGAGGTCAGGAGATCGAGACCATCCTGGCTCACATGTTGAAACCCTGTCTCTACTAAAAATACAAAAA
>NW_012102621.1:1409962-1414027 GCF_000951045.1 Mandrillus leucophaeus | reverse complement strand
TCTCGAACTCCTGACCTCAAGTGATCTGCCGGCCTTGGCCTCCCAAAATACAGGGGTTACAGGCATGAGCCACCATGCCTGGACTGACTTTTTTGTTCAAAACCATTTGCCTCTCCCTCTACCGCCTTCATGATCCTGCCACTAGCCAAAATGTTTTTGGCTAATGTTAACGTGATTTGCATGGGTAGAGTTTTTCTTCTCCTTACCCCTTCTCCTCAGCCTGGATATTCCAAAGACAGTTGAACAAATGGGGCCAGGGCACTTTTGGTAATGTAATCAAAGTGGGGGCAAAATGATAGATATTCTTTTAACATAATAATGCCAAGCACATGAGCCAAGAGGAGCTATTAACATAATGATGCGCATGAGCTAAGAGGAGAAACATCACGGCAGGATAAACGGTTTAATTGTTCAGGAGGGTAGATGCTGTACCCACATGGTCCGAAATCACCATGTTCTTTCAACCCAGCCACACCTTCCCTGGCCTTATTTTCAGCAGAACCAGATGTGGCTGAGCAACCAACAGCCCATGTTTAAACACTGAACAGAAGAGGCAGGATGATGAAGGCGGCAGAGGGAGAGGCAAATGATTTTGAACAAAAAAGAGTCAGGCCGGGCATGGTGGCTTACACCTGTAACCCCTGTATTTTGGGAGGCCAAGGCGGGCAGATCACTTGAGGTCAGGAGTTCGAGATCAGCCTGGCCAACATGATGAAACCCTGTCTCTACTAAAAATACAAAAACTAGCTGGGCGTGGTGGTGCACACCTGTAATCCCAGCTACTCGGGAGGCTGAGGCAGGAGAATCTCTTGAACCTGGTTGCAGTGAACCGAGATCCCACCATTGCTCTCCAGCCTGGGCCACAGAGTAAGACGCCATCTTGGAAAAAAAAAAAAAGAGTCAAAAGTGAAGAGTTTAGTTCTATAGTAACCGTGAAGAAGGCCCTTGCACCAGTCTTAGAGGACTCGCTTCTGTTGAAACACTGGCAACAAGCTGAGACGAAAAGAGGAACCACTTCTCACCCATGCCAGTTGTCAGTGGTCTTTGCATTGTTTAAGATACGACTTGGAAAAGGTATGGTTTTTTTGTTTTTTTGTTTTTTTGTTTTTACATTCTTTGGACCACATATGTGTCACTTTTGCTACTATTGAGATTGTTTAATAATAAACCAGGACATCACTCCCTTCCACTCTTAAGGGTTTAGTTATGAGGTTTTACTAACACCCTACAGTACTAGCAGTGATAAATTATCTACCATTATTAAAGGCAAGTAACACTTTCCACGAACTCAAACACGAAGAAGGATTGCAGATTTTCATAACTTCCTATTTTCAAGCTGAAAGCTGTTTCCAGGGGCAACCATTTGTTTCTAAACAGGCAGAGAAACATTAGACCAGCTACAAATCCCAAAGATCCATCAGCCCACGCACATAGGTTTCCAGCCTGATCACACCTGGAGAAGTTACACCCATGGAAAAACAAATTAAGCCAATGGCATATTCTTCTAAATCCACATTTGTCCTGGGCCAGTAAGAAACAGACTGTTTTCAAAGAGGCTGTGGGCATTTTAGGCAGGGTAACATAGCTTTCCCTCGTTGCGTCGGCAGGTAGGATGCCCTCTCACAGCCCACGTGTGTTTCATCTTCCACCTACTGCTGGCAGGAAATTGACTACTCTAATGTGACTGGCACATGGACATGTAGCCTCCCCTCCAGGAGGTAGATCGAGTTGACTTTTAAGAAATATGCTTGCTGTCTCTGACTGCATTTGTTTTGTTGGCAGCCTCACAGAATGCCAAGGCTCCCAGGGAGTTGCAGTCTGGATGGCTGGCCAGCAGGTTCTGCCGAGAGGCCTGCCTGCCTGAGCCAAGAGGAGCAAATTTCCTCCCGCAAGGGGCTGCTTTCTTACCTTCTCACCTTCTCTGCCCTCCGTCCGGAATCACCCATGGGGCTGCCTCATTTGAGAGTTCAGAGTCTTGCTGGGTTTTTTGCCTCTCACGTGGAGTTGAGGCTTTGGGAAATTGAAGATTTTCCTTTTTTTCAAAAATCAACAGTAAATGATATCCTTGGTTCCAGAGATTTCCAAACTATTTTTTAAGCAGGAGGACTATGGTAGAACTTTCTCAGATAATGGAAATGTTCCACATTTTGATTGGGGTGATATTTATATGGGAATATACTTTGGTCACAGTCCATTGAATATAAATTTAATATGTATATATTTGACTATATGTAAATTATACTTTGATAAAACTGACTTTTAAAAATGTGGAACTTAAGCCCAATAAATAAGATAGATCTTTTAAAAATAAATCATTTGGGTTCCAGTTCTGGGTAAGGTAGAGAAAGCGTAATCCACTTTGTCTCTCCTATAGACGACAACTAAAAACTCCTGAACAACATACCAAAGACTTTGAAAACTGATAGATGAGGCAGCCCATCTATCAGGGGTATTAAATACAAAGAACAGATCTCAGTAGTGCTAAGATCTCAGTAGGCCAAGGGGTATTAAATACAAAGAACAGATCTCAGTAGTGCTAAGAACCCACTGAAAACTGAAGGACATTTGAAGTGAAGTCCATATGAAGTAGGTCAGAACTTGCAGCCTGAATCCACCTGGGTTAACTACTTGTATTTTTTGTATTTTGTTTTTGGTGTTTTTTTTAGTTGGAGTCTAGCTCTTTTGCCTAAGTTGGAGCGCAGTGGCACGATCTTGGCTCACTGCAACCTCCGCCTCCCAGGTTCAAGTGATTCTTCTGCCTCAGCCTCCCAAGTAGCTGGGACTACAGGTGCCCACCAACACACCCAGCTAATTTTTCTATTTTTAGTAGCAATGGGGTTTAGCCATGTTGGCCAGGCTGTTCTTGAACTCCAGACCTCGTGATCTACCCGCCTCAGCCTCCCAAAGTGCTGGGATTACAGGCATGAGCCACCACACCCAGCCGCACCTTTTGTTTTAATCAATGCTTTGTCAGGAATTAAACAAGACCCAGAGTCTTATAACACAGTATTCAAAATGTCCAGAATAGAATTCAAAATTGCTTGACACATGAAGAGCCAAGAAAATTTCAGTAGCTTGCAAGTGAAGAGACAATTGACAGATGCTAACCCTCGATGACACAGATGTCCAATGTCAAAATTATCAAATACTTTAAAGCAACTATTTATGATCCAAGAAGTAAGCAGGGACATACTTAAACAGAAAGAAAGTCTCAGTAGGAAAATAAATGATCTAAACAAAGAAACAAATGGAAATTTAAGAACTGAAAAATCTACCACCCAAAACAAAAAATTCACTGGACGGACTCAATAGGAATGGTCCAACCCAAACAAAAGGGAGAAAAACTCTTGATTAAAAGAAGGAACAGACTCAGAGTCAATCAGACAACCCCAAAAAGTCTAATGTTTATTTCATCAGATTCTCAGAAGGAGAGGAGAAAGTGTGGTACAGAAATATATTTGAAGAAATAATGACTGAAAACTTCACAATTTGGCAAGTTTTTATAGTTAAGAAGTTCAGCTCCTACAAACACAGATCACTAAACCTGTAGAAATCCATGCCCACAAATGTAATAATGAAACTGCTGAAAACTAAAGACAAAGAAAATACCTTGAAAGAAAAACCAGTCATTATTTACAGAGAAAGCACAATCTGAACGCCTGTGGATTTCTCATCAGAAAACATAAGTAGCACAATATTCTTCAAATGCTATAAAAAATAATTTTTTTAACCTCAAAACAGAATTCTATGTCAAGTGAAAATGTCCTTCAGGAATGAAAGTTATTTTTGAAAGACATTCTCAGATGAAGGAAAACTAAGACAATTCATTACTACTAGATCTTCTGTAAACAAAATGCTAATCCCAGATGGAAAACTGGAGAAAGATAAACAGAAATGGTAAATATTTGGGTAAATATAATAGACTGCTTTTTCTTTTTTTTTTACTTTTTTTTTTCTTTATTATTATTATACTTTAAGTTCTAGGGTACATGTGCATAACGTGCAGGTTTGTTACATTTGTATACTTGTGCCATGTTGGTGTGCTGCACCCATCAACTCATCAGC
>NW_012102621.1:1315739-1409912 GCF_000951045.1 Mandrillus leucophaeus | reverse complement strand
TTTTGTATTTTTAGTAGAGATGGGGTTTCACCATATTGGCCAGGCTGGTCTCGAACTCCTGACCTTGTGATCTGCCCACCTCAGCCTCCCAAAGTGCTGGGATTACAGGTGTGAGCCACTGCACCCAGCCTTCCATCCTCTTTTCTTACTTCTCCTTTCATTTACTCTCTTCCAGCCACGCTAGCCTTCTGTTTTGTCCCTGCTCCAGATCGTCACATCTGCTATTGTACCAACCTGGAAGATGATTCCCTTCCTTCACCAGGGTAACTCTTAGCCATTCTTCCCATCTCTGGTAATTTACCACTTCCCCAAGGGAGGTTTCTCTGGCCCTTCAGTCTCATTTAGCTTCTCTATTATATCTTCTCACAGCTCCCAATATTTTCCCTTCCTAAAATGAACCACAGTGCTCATCACATAGTCATGTATATGATCTTACATTTTTCCAGGCCTCTCTCTCATTAGCTTATCAGCTCCTTTAGGGCAGAAGCCACATCTGTCACATACCCTGCTAGAGACTCAGTGCCCAGCACGTGGTAGTGATACCAGTGGGCTGGAGGAGGTCCCAAAGTGCCAGTGGGACTAGTGTCCGGGCTTTGGACATCTTAGTAAGAAGAAATTCAAGGACGAGTCAGAAAACAGTGAAAGTACGGAGATTTATTGCAAAGGGAAAAGTACACACTCAAGAAAAAGTAGTGTGGGGGTACTCAAGAGAGAGCCATGCATAAGGGGGTTTGGAGATGCTATACCTTAATGGGTTTCTTTACCCAAGGGGTGAAATATTCAGGAAAATTCCAGGAAAAAGGTGGAGATTTTTCAGAATTGTGGCGCCACCCATTTTTACACAAAATAGGGTATTCTTGGAACTGTGCTAATGCTGACGGCTGTGTGATTTAGGATATTAATGAGCATATAATGAGGTCCTGGGTGAAAGCTAGGTGGAATCCAGCACCGTCTGGGTCAGTCAGTCATAGCCAGCTTGGTCCACACGTGGTTTTTCAGGGTCTTCGCGGCCCGTAACCTCTAGTCATGTGAAACTGCTGTCTGGAATTTTTACTCTCCTGTGGCTACCATGTCTCACTATGTGTCGTCATAATTGCTGAATGAATGTAATAAAAATGGGGAGGGGAAAAAGGTATACGGAGACTGAGATAACAGCAAAGGCATTTGGCACATGATATACATATAAGAAGAGAAGAGTTTCAAAACTAAGCATGCTATAAGCTTAATAATTAAAATAACAGATTTATTATTGATTCCACACCTTTTAGTACCTCTTACTACTACTAAAACTATAGGAATTTTTTTTTTTTTGCTGAACTTATTAGTTCTAGGAGTGCTTTTGTAGATTCCTTGGAATTTTCTTTATAAACATTATGTTGTCTGCAAATGTTTAACTTATTCCTGTATGCTATTTCTTTCTTTTTCTGTTCTTTCTTTCTTTCCTTTTTCTTTTTTTTCTTCTTTTTTTGAGACAGAGTCTCACTGTGTCACCCAGGCTGAACAGCAGTGGCGCAATCTCGGCTCACTGCAACCTCTGCCTCCCAGGTTCAAGCAATTCTCCCGCCTCAGTCTCCGAAGTAGCTGGACTACAGACGTGCGCCACTACACCCAGCTAATTTTTGTATTTTTAGTAGAGATGGGGTTTCACCATGTTGGCCAGAATGATCTCAATCTCTTGACCTCGTGATTCGCCCACCTTGGCCTCCCAAAGTGCTGGGATTACAGGCATGAGCCACCACGCCTGGCCAAGAACTTTCTCATACGTTATCTTCTTTGGGTTTATTTAGTCCTCTGAAATGGCTGGCCAGGAACTGTCCCCACCTGTCATATTATTGCTAAGGTACCTGAGGCTCAGCAAGTTCCCTTGACCTGTTCAAGGTCATGCAGCTGATAAAAGGCAGTACCCAGACTTGAGCCCAGAATGTGTGGGGCATCCGCTGCCACAGCACAAATTGGCTCTTTTCTCCTGGCCTGTTCTCCATTCTATCCCCAGAAGAAAATCTTCCATCACCATTCTTTATCACTTCTCCACCTGTTCCTTTTGAAAAGCGACTTTTGCCACTAAAGGAGCTGTTAAAATTAGGAGGAGCTGCTTGATTTGCAGGTGCTGTAAATAAAGATGAGACTGTTCTGGTCCCAAAGGTGATTTAACTTTAATTGCAGCCAGAACAGATCAGCGAGTGAGAGGTGACTCAGACGTGATGCTTGGGAGGAGGGGATGACAAACTAGAACAGTTTATTTTTCCTTCTTCTTGGCAAAGAAGGCTGATAAAAACTGGCTTGCTCTTGATGACATGAAATGATAGTGTTCTAAGGTACAAAGAGGCTTTCATACCAAAACACTTAAAGTGGCCATCAAAGACAAATGGAGACATTTGCACAATCTGCCAACACACACTTTAGCTTTCACTGACTCACCTGCCGACACTGCATTTCCAAGAATGCAGGAGGTGGAATCAGACATATCATTCACACAACACATTTTTATTGAGTACCTGCTCTCTGCCAGACACTTCTAAAGCACTAGGGTTAGATGATAGAGCAAAGTGAAATCCCTGCCTTCGTAGAATCGTACCCACTTCTTACAGTGTTACTGCACACAGCTATGCATGTTGCACACTGCAAAACTCTTAAGAGTGCCAATCCCATCACATCCATGTGAGTGGGTACCCTAGATGTGCTATGCCCAACCTACTCAACTGTACACAGCAACCTTGAGTCACCTCCACCACTCTTACCCTGGGCTAGAGGAATGATGCCTATAGCCTCCCATGTGGTCTGCCTGATTTTACCCTGCCCCTCTACTGTCCGCCCTCAACACAAAAGACTTTGTTCTGTTAAAAACGTAAGACAGATCCTACCATACCTCTGTTCATACCCTCCAGTGGCTCCCTGTTTGATTCAGAGAAAAAGCCAACTTCCCATGGCCGATCTGACTTCATGTTCTGCCCTTCTCTTCCTTGCCCTCTCCTCTGGCCACCCTGGCCTCCTTCCTATGCGCCACACCTGCCAAGCACTCTCCTGCTGCCCTGGGGCCTATCCCGAGTTTCCCCGGCCTGCAGTGCTCCTTCCCCAGACATCAGCATGTCTTCTTCGCTTCTTTCAAGTCTTTGCTCAAATGTCATTTGCTCAATGGGGCATGCCCTGACCACCTTATTCAAAACTGTATGCACACACACACACACACGCACACATGGAGAACCCCTGCCCACCCTCCCATACCCATCTCTGTTTCTTCTTTCATAACACCCATCACTTTCTTGCATACCAAATGGTTTTATGATGATGTAATTCATTTACTGTTTGTCGCCTGCCCTTCAACCACCAGAATATAAGCTCCACAAAGGCAGGGATTTGGTTTGTCTGTTTCATGCCCTAATCTGTCCCCAGGGCCTAGAGAAGTGCCTGATATAGTATGCTCTCACCAAAGACGGGTTGAATGGATGAATTATAGCTGGAGAGAGAGACCATAAACTGGCAAACACACTTAGGTACACACACACACACACATACATATATCTAGATGGTCCCCGACTTATGATGGTTTGGCTCATTTTTTGACTTTGTGATGGTGTGAAAGCAATATGCACTCAGTAGAAACAATACTCTGACTACCCTTGCAACCCATTCCATTTTTCTGTTTGTTTGTTTGAGATGAAGTTTCCCTCTTTTGCCCAGGCTGGAGTGAAGTGACATGATCTCAGCTCACTGCAACCTCCACCCCCCAGGTTCAAGCGATTCTCCTGCCTCAGCCTCCCAAGTAGCTGGGATTATAGGCCCCTGCACCACGCCTGGCTAATTTTTGTATTTTTAATAGAGACGGGATTTTGCCATGTTGGCCAGGCTGGTCTCGAATTCCTGACGAGGTGATCCACCCGCCTCAGGCTCCCAAAGTGCTAGAATTATAGGCGTGAGCCACCGTGCCCATTCTGTTTTTCACCTTCAGTACAGTATTCAGAAAATTACATATGATGGTCCAATACTTCACTATAAAACTGGCTTTGTGTTAGATGATTTTGCCCATCTTTGGGCTAATGTACGTGTTCTGAGCATGTTTAAGGTGGGCTGGGCTAAGCTCTGATGCTCAGTAGGTTAGGTGCATTAAATGCATTTCTGATTTACGATAGTTTCAACTTACAATGGGTATATTGGGATGTAACTCATCATAAGTCAAGGAGCATTAGTATATTATTATTATATATTATACAGATTACATATACATATATTATTACATGTAATAGATGTGTGTTTATAGCTGAAGAGATCAACAAACAAGAACATACATATATATCTATACATGCACATGCACATATACATACATATGATATGTATTATGTACATATATATTATGTGTATATAATGTGTGTTATTCATTCATAGCTGGGGAGACAGATAAAAACAGGCATACATAGATATGCACACATAGATACACATGCACATATATGTATCACATAGGTATGCATACGGTGGCTCATGCCTGTAATCCCAGTATCCGCTGGGATAAATTTCAGCTCAATATCTATAAATTGTCTTTAGGAAGGTGAAGTTTTAAAATATATTTTATTGTAAAATATTACAGGTACACAGACAATTGTATAAGGCCACAGTTTAGCAAATATTTTAAAATATGCACATCACCACCACCAAGGTGAAGAAACAGAATATGGCCAACGTTCCCTAATTACAATGCCTCTCTCTCCCTCTAGAAGTAACCACTATCTTAACTTTTATGGTAATTATTTATTTTCTTATATTTATGTATTTTCATCCTTTGTATACATAAGTAAACAACATATTTCATTTTGCTTGTTTCTCCATTTTTTATTAATAGAATCATGTTACGTGTTTTCTTTTGTGTACAGTTTCTTTACTCAACATTATATATATTAGAGTTCATTAATTTTCATTTCTGTATGAGATTTTGTTTATTTATTTATTTTAGACAGAGTCTTGCTCCATTACCCAGGCTGGAGTGCAGGGGCACGATCTCTGCTCACTGCAACCTCTGCCTCCTTGGTTCAAGCAAGTCTCCTTCCTCAGCCTCCCGAGTAGCTGGGATTACAGGCGCCCACCACCATGCACTGCTAATATATTGTATTTTTTGGAGAGATGGGGTTTCACCATGTTAGGCAGGCTGGTCTTGAACTCCTGACCTCAGGTGATCCACCCACCTCGGCCTCCCAAAGTGTTGGGATTACAGGCGTGAGCCACTGCGCCTGGCCTCTGTATGAGGTGTTTTGTTTTGTTGTGTTTTGTTTTTTGAGACGGAGTCTCACTCTGTTGCCCAGGCTGGAGTGTAGTGGCATGATGTCAGCTCACTGCAACCTCCACCTCCCGGGTTCCAGCAATTCTCCTGCCTCAGCCTCTCGAGGAGCTGGGATTACAGGTGTGCGCCACCATGCCCAGCTAATTTTTGTATTTTTAGTAGAGACAAGGTTTCACCATGTTGGCCAGGATGGTCTTAAACTCCTGACCTCAAACGATCCACCCACCTCGGCCTCCCAAAGTGCTGGGATTACAGGCATAAGCCACCATGCCTGGCCTGAGATTTTAATGTATAAATATTCCACATTGTAAAAAATATATCATTATGTTGATGGATATTTAATTTGGTTCACAGTCTGAGCTACTATAAACAATGCTCTTCCAAACTTTTGTGCGTAAGCATCCTGATGCATAAATGCGTGCAGCTCTCTGGGGTAAATATTTAAGACTCCAGTTGCTGGGTGAGTGAATAAGTAGATTACCAACTCCACTAAATCATGCCGAACACTCACAGCAGGAGTGTTTAAAAGTTCCTGTGGCTCCAAGTACTTGCTCATTGGATGGTGATCCCTCTTGGCCACCTTCTCACAAAAACCTGCAGATGATAAAAAGACCCATTAGCTTTCCCTGTCTCTAAGTCAAAAACCTGCTTTTCCTTAGCCCTGCAAGAAAGAGATGAATGCTGAGCAGTGGAAATTGCAGGGGTTATTTAATGATGAACTTGCTCCAGGTTAAGCCTGGATAGCAATCATTTCCTCTAGGTTTCCACCGACGACTCCACAAATGGAGAACATCTGTCATAGGCAGAGGCATGTGGAATGACAGGGTGCTTGTGCCATAATGATTTTCCCTCCTGTTTATCACAAAGAAGATGATCAATCAAGGCGGGAACACTCCAGTGGGGCCCATTGAAGAGGGTTTGCCAACAAAGGGAGCAATCAGACAAACCACTAACAGACCTGGCCAGGAGCTAGCGCCTCCTTTGTGTGGATCTGGTGATCTGTTCATATACTGTTGTAAAACCATCTCTTCCTCCTTGTCTCATTCGTTGATTCAACCTGTAGTCACTGAGCACCTACTCAGCACTAAGGATTCAACACTGAGCAAGTCCACATGGCCCTAACTTTCTACTAAGACAGTAAATGAAGCCACAGGGCATCACTTGACTAGTGGTTATTCAGCATCTGTCTTGTACTGGGTATTCTAGATTCAGAGGTGAACAAGGCATCGTTCCTGTCTTCCGTAAACGTACAGTCTAGTTTAACTTCCTTCATGCACAAGGCACAGGAACCGTGATCAATGCAGGTGCAAAGCATCAATCGGAGCTCAAACATAAACATCTAGATCAGATTCTGGACTCAGACATGCTGTTTCATTCACAAGGACTAACTCCCAACTCTCTCTAACAGGAGAGCAGAGGCCTGAGTGGAAGGGACACAGCACCCACAGGTTTCAATGGCAAATTTTGGAGGAGAATATTGGTAGAGTAGGGTATGTGAGAAGCACTCATGGTCTCAACAGCCAAGAAAAGTTGTCATGCTTGATTCTCCGGAAAGCGAAGGCAAATGAAGACACTCTACTACCTTGAACTTCTGCCCTAGATCACCAAAGCAACAGAAACCACTCATGAGGCTGTTCACACGTATTATCTCATTTAATCCTCGCAACCCAAACAGGTAGGCACTATAATCCCCATTTTACACTTAAGACGACTGAGGCCACGAGAGGTTATTTTCCCAACACTGCACAACTAATAATCTGCAAAAATCACAATTTGAGCCCAACTCTGCTTGACTCTAAAACAATCAGCACTATCTCTATCACCTTTTGGTAAATAAGATGTCTAATATGGAAGTTTACTCAAGTATCCATTTACCCTTTTTCCTAAAGGTCAAAGCTGTCTCCACTGTTGTCTTGCCTGGCTGGCCCCAATCTAGTTCGCCAAAGCTCCACCTTCAGCAACCCGAACCCACTGTGTTCTCTGTGGGAGCTGGACCCCAAGGAAGAAGAATGTGTGTCCCTGCACATTCACATGCCTGCATTTGTGTGTGTTGGGAAGGTTAGTTTGAAGTTGAAGGTGGTACCCACAAGAAGGGAGTCAACTGAGGGAGGAACAGCGCCTCCTCTGACCACTCTTGGATACCTGTTGGACAGTTCAGGACAACACCTGGGGCTGCAATGAGGCTGAAGTTAGCCCGTATGTCCTGGGTAATAATATACAGGTCAATTGGCCCTCGCTCCTAATCGGATGCTTGTCACTTCATTCATTTACCCAATCATTCTTTCCATGTATTTAATAACTCATTCATCCAATATTCATGATCATATTTATTAGGTTAATACTTCATACAAAGCACTGTGGCAGAGACAAGGGTAACACTATAAACATGAATCAAACCCAAACAAGTACACTTATTGAGATATAAATAATAAAAATGGAAGGGAGAATGATTTTTGGCCGCACCATCATGGTTAATATTATCAGTACTTATTCAGTGCTTAATATTTTCTTGCCAATAGATCAAGCTGTTTACTTCTTTCAGAAATCCTACAAAATAGATGACTGTGTTGGCCCCATTTAACAGATGCGCACACAGAAATTCAAAGTGGTTAAAAATAGCCTGGCCAAGGGAGAGAAAATACACACAGTTATCTCCAGAATCACAACCTGGAAGGAAGAGGAGTCAGGAGCCTGAGGTCTAGGACTCTGATATGGTTTGGCTGTGTCCTCACCCAAATCTCTTCTTGAATTGTAGCTCCCATAATACCCATTTGTTGTGGGAAGGACCTGGTGGGAGATAATTGAATCATGGGGATGGTTTCTCCATACTGTTCTTGTGATAGTGAGTAAGTCACACGAGATCTGATGTTCTTAAAAGAGGAAACCCCTTCGCTTGTCTATGATTCTCTCTTGTCTGTCGCCATGTAAGACATGCCTTTGTTTCTGCCATGATTGTGAGGCAGCCACGTGGAACTGTGAGTCTATTAAACCTCCCAGTCACATGGAACTGTGAGTCCATTAAACTTCTTTTTCTTTACAAATTATCCAGTCTCGAGTATATCTTTTATCAGCAGCGTGAAAACAGACTAATACAGACCGATTGTATCACAGGTTAAGGTTATGACTTGTTCATTGGCTCAGAGAGATGTCAGCATCAGATCTCAATGTGTAAGTGTTCATATACAAATGCCTTGGTTCCATCATTTGTAAACTGAGATTTAAAATCTCTGTTGAGCCTCTCCTATGAGGCCGAGTTTTCCAAACTTCACCCATTAAAAAAAACACTTCCATTATTTTTGCCACATCTGGGTTCCTCCTGCACTATTATTTTCTTAACATTTTTTTTTTCTTTCAGACAAGTCACTCTTTTAGATTTAAATAATTTATTAAAGTTTTTTCTTTCAGGCAACTCACTTTTTTCTATTTAAATAATTTATTAAAGTATGAAATCATTGCCCTAAATACTACCAGTATTACTTGCCATCAACTCTACTAACAGTGAAAATTTTAAAACAACAGAGAGAAAACAATATTGAATTCTTTCTAGATACTGTTGCCTGCTAAAAGACTAAGAGCTCGTGTTCTGTTCTCTCTTATTAAAAAAGGGAGATTTGCAAGTGTTGGAGAGGTGTTAAATACAGACTAACACCAAACCAAGACTGCGTTTGATATAATTAGGATTAAAGAAAATTGGAATAGAAATACATTTTCACTATGTGATTCAGTATTTTATAATGCTGGGTGGATGTAACACTTAAAGTAAATGTCAAGTACCACCATATTGCACATCTTGGAAAACACTGCCTCAAATTATCCAGTTGGTGAATAAGATGGGAATATGTAGCTAGTAATATTATTAATTGCAGCTATCATATATCGAAGTATTCACTATAACAGTTCTACGTACGTAGTCTCCAGTCTTTGGAAACACTGAGAAAGGTGGTCATTATCCCCATTTTGTAGATGTGGAACACTGAGGCTCATAGAAATGAAATTATTCTCTCAAGATTACAAAGCTACTGAGGGACAGATCCTGAATCTAAACCAGGGTGTCTGACTTCAGAGAACATCAGAAAGCCTGAGAAAGAGCAGCAGGGATTCTCGTATACTGTCAACGGGGACATAACACAGGACGTTCATTTTGGAAAACAGTTTGACTGTTTGCTGAAGCTACACATCCTCATACCCTGTGACCTAGTAATTGCACACCTTACACGAGAAAAGGGGATGCATATGTCTACACACGGACTTGTACACAAGCTGTATTCACAGCAGTTTAATTTATAGTAGGCAAAACCTGCAAACAGTTTAAATGTCCATCAAAAGGTATATGAAAAAAGCACATGGAATACATAAAAATACAGCTGGCTAACAAAAAGGAATCAACTACTGATTCGGCAACAAAACAGATGAAATTCAAAAACATTATGCTGATTGAAAGAAAAAGAATACGTACTATAGCACTCCACTTATATAAATTTTAAGAATAGTCAAAACTAACCTATGGTGACAGGAGGCAAAATAGAGGTTATCTCTGGGGAGGGGAATTAATGGCAAAAAGGAACTTTCTGGGCTGAAGAAAATATACTATATAATGATCTAAAGATACAGATTATATCTGTATGGTGCATATAAAGACGTAAAATTTTAACCAAATTGTACATTTAAGATTTGTGCATTTTATTCATGTAAATTATACCTCAATAAAGTACTTGGGGAAAATTTGCATAGCTCTATCCCAAAGTAAACATGCCTCCAATTAGAATTCTAAGCAAGTCTGCAAGTTTTCTTAGAATTCCTCTACATGCTAGAGTCAAAGAATGCCCACCTCTGCTTAGGATTTCATCACTTTAAACCTTAGTCTTGGGCCTCTTTCCTAACTACGCCGCTCCCCTCAACAGATTTTAATACACTTGAGGTAAGTACACTGACTCATCTTTCTGTCCTCAATTGTGTCTTCCATTGAGCCTTGCACATAATAGTTCTCAATACATATTTGCTAGACTGAATTTTCATCATTTCAAATGCCGTTTAGTTATGTCTGATAGCTTCATAAAGAGTTAAAGTCAAATTTAAAATTAACACATGTAGCCTTACTCTCATTCATTTCAAAGCTCCCCTCCACCCGCAGTGTCCTCCAATGCAGTTATCCTGGAGTTCAGCCAGAAGGAAAAGGGAGCATCTTTCAAAGAAGAAGTCCAGCTTCATTGGAACACTCCTCCAGTTTTGTGTACACAGCTCCTAAAGAGGAAATTTCTTAAAATTCTGTTTGTAATGATTATGCCATGGAATACGGAGACAGAAGACCAAAAATCAAGTTTTACTATTAATTATAAACCCAGTGGCAACAGAAGAAAGGGAAAAGTAACGATGATGTACTGGCTACTGCCAACCAGCCTGCCAGAATGCTTTAGTTCCTGATGTTAATGAACTTTTTCCTTAAGCAACAAAAAACAGTTGCATCCATTTTAAAAGATGGACATTAAGGTCATTATTTAAAAGGCAAAAACCAATAGATGTTGGTGTGGACGTGGTGAAAAGGGAAGGCTTATCCACTGGTGGTGGGAATGTAAATTAGTGCCAGCTCTATGGGAAACACTCTGGAGATTTCTCAAAAGACTAAAAGTAGATCTTCCATTCAATCCAGCAATCCCACTACTGGGTATTTACCCAAAGGAAAATAAGTCAGTATATCAAAAAGTCACCTGCACGCATATGTTTATTGCAGCACAATTCACAATTGCAAAGATATGAAACCAACCCAAGTGCCCATCAACTGATGAATGGATAAAGAAAACGTGGTATACATACGCTATGGAATACCATTCAGTCATAAAAAAAGAATGAAATAATGTCTTCTGCAGAAACTTGGATGGAGCTGGAGGCCATCATCCTAAGTGAAGTAACTCAGGAATGGAAAACCAAATACCATATGTTCTCATTTACAAGTGGAAGCTAAGCTATAGGGTACATGAAGGCATACAGAGTAATATAATGGACATTAGAGACTCAGAAATGGGGAGGGTGGAAAAGGAATGAGGGATCAAAAACCATATATTGGGTACAATGTAGACTGCTTGGGTGATGGGTCCACTAAAATCTCAGACTTCACCACTATACAATTCACCCATGTAACCAAAAACCACTTGTACCCCTAAAGCTATTGAAATAAAAAAAAATGGACATTGCACTTATACTGAGTGGTCTTAGGAGTGATTTTTTTAAAGTTTGTGCAAAATAACCCCCAGTACTTTAACAGTGACCTTGGAGGACGTAGGAAGGTGACAAGAACAGGTTCTGATGAGAGGAGCCCAGGAGGGATGCTTCTGATTGAGCCACACTCATGGGTGAAACCACAAGGGGTGCTCATCTCACTTTTTAGATAACCATTGAGATCTAATGTGATACCTTTTAGGGCAGATCCCTGAAGATGGAACCCCAGTAGTAGTTCAATATGGTCCTCATAAATCTCAAAGAACACTCAGACCATTGGAATACCCTGACATGGCGTCAGAGGCGTTTAAACCAGAGGGACTCCATCTTGAGTAGGGGCTGGGTAAAATAAGGCTGAGACTTAATGGGCTGCATTCCCAGGAGGGTAAGCATTCTGAGTCACAGGATGAGATAGGAGGTTGGCACAAGATACAGGTCACAAAGATCTGGCCAATAAAACAGCACGTGGTAAAGAAGCCAACCAAATCCCACCAAAACCAAGATGGTGATGCAAGTGACCTCTGATCGTCCTCACTGCTCATTATGCGCTAATTATAATGCATTAGCATGCTTAAAGACACTCCTACCAGCGCCATGACAGTTTACAAATGCCATAGCAACATCAGGAAGTTACCCTATATGGTCTAAAAAGGGGAGGAACCCTCAGTTCAGGGAATTGTCCACCCTTTTCCTGGAAAACCATGAATAATCCACCCCTTGATTAGCCTATAATCAAGAAATAACTATAGGTATTCTTAGTCGAGCTGCCCATGCTGCTGCTCTGCCTATGGAGTAGCCATTCTTTTACCCTTTTACTTATTTAATAAACTTATTTTCACTTTGTGGATGCGCCCCAAATTCTTTCTTGTGCGAGATCCAAGAACCTTCTCTTGGGGTCTGAATCAGGACTCCTTTCCAGTAACAATGGAACCAAGGGTAAGGATTAAGGTGGAAAGAAACTAGGTGCCCCTACATCCTTCTTTGACTATGTCTTCTGTAGTCCCTACAGCCAACATATCTATTATTCTTTTTAAAGAGCCTGTTGTCAGAATCAAATTAATAATAATGCTCATTTATTGAGTATGTATTATAAGCCAGCTACTGTACCAAGTAACTTAATTCTGCCATGTAATCTTTACAACATCTCTTTGAGAAGATAATATCCCCCATTTTATAGGAAGGGAAACTGAGGCTCAAATAAATTTGACAGAGTTTACATGGCAAGTAAGTGATAGAGCTGAGATATACACCCAGTTTGCCTGACTTCAGAGACCAAGTAACTTAGGAAAGATTGAAGTAAACTCTTCCCTATCCTAAACCCCTTGGGTTACTGCAGGTGAAATCCAATCTGGATTTCTACTATATAGAAATAGAAAGATGGAAAGCCTGCAAAAGACTAAATCAGGACTTTCCCATCACTACTAAAAATAAAAGATCACCTTAATTCCTGGGGTAAATTAGTATTGTAATGACTGCTATTGTCAGAAAACATAACAAGGGGAGTCATCTCATGAACTTACACCAATTTCAAGTGTTAAGCTTCTCAGGATCCACCAGACATCCAAAGGAAGGCAATGTTTATAACATATTTATAGTTCATCACTCAATTTTCAGAGCATTTATGACAGATCCCTGTAACATCTTCCCTTGGAATTACACAAGGTATAGGAATTGCTCATACTTCCTGATTTGTATTCTGAGCACTGCCCTATATGAGGTTGGAGAAAGACATTCACAAAGTGAACCTGTATCTTCTCCCTTTACATGGAAATAAACGAAAATCTCTGTGCTAGAAAGATTTTTCTCTCTCCTCTTCCTGAGGAATTTGACTGTATCTGCAGCACTCATTTCATTACATACTTTGCAAGTGTCTCACAATGATAATCACTCAGGGCACCTCAGGTTAACACACTACTGGTTTTTCTCTTTTTCCAAGTCTTCCAGCCACCTGTGCTAGGGGGATTCTACCCTTGTCGTGAACTCTTTGGCTGCAACCTAATTTTTCCATCTTATAATGGACTGAGAACTATCCTCTATGAATGCCCTTGCCTAAAATGTGAAATAAAAACACATGTCATATGTGTCAACTGCATACAAGAAAAGAATTTGCACTTGTTTTTAGTAGAAGTTTCAGTGAAAGGGAAAATGAAGGACAGAGCAAAGAAGTCGCCATATAAGCAGAGTGGTAACCAACCATAGAACGTAAAATCTCAAGGTCATTTGTCAGATCTTGAAAACACAACCGTCTCTACCCACTCCCATTTCTGGTGTCTGAAGTTCCACCACTAAAAATGCTATTTGTTTAATTTAGAAGAATAAAAATGAATACTAATTGAAATTTTATTGCATGCCAGATGTTTTTCTAATCCTCAAAACAATTCAGCAATGAGTACTTTTAATCCTCGTTTTGCATATGAGGAAGCTAAGGTTATCTGACTTGCTTAAGGTTATGCAACTGGTAAACACCTAAATCAGGATTTGAACTGAGAAACTGAGTTCCAGACTTCAGTCCTTATGAACATGCATTTCTCAGTTCATGTGTACCATTGAGGTGTTGTCAGTGATATTTACCCTAGCATAAATAAGTAAAAGTCCAATCTTTTTAAAGAAAAAAAAAAAGAGTTCCAACATGTGGTACAGGAGAACTGAGGGTGGCAATAAGGACAACTCCCATATGCAACTTCCCAGAGACACTGAATGAATAGCTTTATAGTGGGGCAGGATGAAAAATGTAGCCATTGAAAACTGGTCTTGATTTCAACCAAAAAAATCTCTAATAGAAACCGGTACCAGGAGTGGGGTTTAATTTTGACTCCAGTCTTTGTACCAGGGCTGCCACCTAATAGAACATGAAAGTCATGCTTAACTATTTCTTCTCCTTCACTCCTTCTCTCCAGTTAGCCACCATGTTATCAATTCTACTTCTCACATATTTTTCAAATTGTCCTCCACTCTCAATGATCCCCTCTACTTAATTCAGACTCATTGACTCCTGTCTGGAACCTGTCTCATTTCCTCTGACCATTTTCCCTATGGGAGAAAGAATGAGCTTTACAAAGAGTTAATTCAATACTTTCTCTCCTTTATTTATATATCCTTTAACTGACTGACTACTTTCTGTAGAATACATCACAAGTTTTTTGTCCTTACATAAAAAGTACATTATAATTTCACTCCACTTTGATTTTTAAACTCATTTCACACCAGCTTTGTCCTCCCAACGTATGTTTGGAAGATTCCAAGATACTTACCATTTCTCCAATACAACAGGTTGTTTCAGGATTACGTCATTCTAAACACACAGTTTCACTTATCTGAAATGTACTTCACCTCTGATTTTAAGCCTCTTTATTGAGGTATTATTGACATACACAAAGGTATATGTATGTAACGAATACATATTGATGACTATGGAAGTAAGTATATACCCCTGAAACCATCATCACAATCTGTGCCAGAAATATACATGTCACTTCCAAAAGATTCCTCCCACACATTTTATTTGTTATTGTGTGTGTGTGTGTGTGAGAGAGAGAGAGAGAGAGAGAGAGAGAGAGAGAGAGAGAACACTTAACATATGATCTACCTACTTAGCAAATTATAAAGCATACAACACAGTATTTACTACAGGCACTATGCTGTTTGGTAGATCTCTAGAGCGTATTCATCTTGCATAACTGAAACTTTACACTCTTTTACTAATACCTCCCCGTCTTCCTACCCCTACCCCAAACCAGCCCTTGGCAACCACCATTCTACTCTCAGCTTCTACAAGTTGGATTATTTTCGATTCCTCATATAAGTGGGATCATATAGCTTTTGTCCTTCTATCTGGCTTACTTCACTTCGCATAATGCCCTTCAGTTCAGGTTCATTTATATTGATGCAAATAGCAGGATTTTCATCCTTTTTAAGACTGAATATATTTTATTGTACATATAGACCACATTTTATTCATCCATTCATCCATCATTGGATATTTAGGTTGCTTCCCTGTCTTGGCTATTGAGGCAATGCTGCAATTAACGTGGGAGGGCAGATACTTCTTCAAGATTCTTATTTCAGTTCCTCTGAATACATACCCAGAAGAGAGATTGCCAGAACATATATATGATAGCTCTAGTTTTAATTTTTTGAGGAACCTCCATACTGTTTTTCATGGTGGCTGCACCAGTTCCCACCAACAGTGTACATGAATTTCCTTTTCCCCAAATCTTTGCCAACATGTATCTTCTGTGTTTTTATTTTTTTAATAATAGCCATTCTAACAGGGATAAGGCAATATTGCATTATGGTCTTGATTTGAATTTCCTGATGACGAGTGATGTGGAACACTTTTCATATACCTGTTGGCCACTTACATATCTTCTTTGGAAAAGTGTCTATTCAGTTCCTTTGCCCAAGGGTTATCTGGGGCTTTTTGTTTATTTGGTTGGTTGCTTGCTTGGTTTGGTTTGATTTAGTTTTTGCTATTGAGTTGTAGGTGTTCTTTATATATTTTTAATGCTCATCCTTTATCAGTTGTATGGTTTGCAGATGTTGTCTCCCATTCCATTGGATGCTTTTTCATTTTGTTGACTGTTTCCTTTGCTGTGCAGAAGCTTTTTAGATTGCTGTAGTCCCTCTTTTCTATTTTGCCTTTGTTCTCTGTGCTTTTGGTGTCACATTCATAAAATTACTGCCAAGGCCAATATCAAGAAGCTTTTCCCTTATGTTTTTTCTACGAGTTTTATGATTACAGGTCTTACAATTAAGCCTTTAGCCCATTTTCATTGGTTTTTTGGTGCAAGAAAATGGTCCAGTTTCATTATTTTGCATGTAGATATCCAATTTTCTCCGTACTTGATTGAAGAGACTATCATTTGTTTGTTATGTATTCTTAGCACCCTTGTTAAAAATTAACTGACCACATATAAGTGGGCTTATTTCTGGGCTGTCTATTCTACCCATTGGTCTATGCATCTGTTTTTATGCTAGTACTATAGCTTTGTAATATATTTTGAAACCGGAAAGTGTGAGGCCTCCAGCTTTATTCTTCTTGTTCAAACTAGCTTTGGCTATTAGCAGTCTTTGTGGTTCCATACAAATTTTAGAATTATTTTCTTCCTTTTCTGCAAAAAAAAAAAAAGCCATTAGAATTTTGATGGGGATTACATTGAATCTGTAGATCACCTTGGACAGTATTAACATTTTAACATTTTAACAATATTAATTATCCTAATCCATAAACATTAGATGTCTTCCCATTTATTTGTATCTGCTTTAATTACTTTCATTAGCATTTTATAGTTTTTAGTATACAAGTCTTTCACCTCCTTGGTTTAATTTATTCTGAAGTATTTTATTCTTCTTGATACTATTGTGAATGTGAATTATTTTCCTTTTTGGATAGCTTGTTAGTGTATAGAAATGCAACTAATAATTGTATGTTAGTTTTGTATTCTGCACTTTTTTTTTTTTTTTTTGAGATGGAGTCTTGCTGTACTGCCCAGGCTGGAGTGCAGTGTCACGATCTCAGCTCAGTGCAACCTCTGCCTCCCAGGTTCAAGGGATTCTCCTGCCTCAGCCCTCCCAAGTAGCTGGAATTACAGGCATCCGCCACCACGCCTGGCTAGTTTTTTTGTATTTTTGGTAGAGACAGGACTTCACCATGTTAGTCAAGCTGGTCTCAAATTCCTGACCTCAGGTAATCCACCTGCCTCAGCCTCCCAGAGTGTTGGGATTACAGCCGTGAACCACATGCCTGGCCTGAACCATTATCAAATTCATTTTCCTTCACCTCCTTTCCACTTGAAGAGCACCAATTCCTTCTTTAAGCCACAACACAAATGTCTCCTCCTCCAAGGAGTCTGTCATGACAAGCTAATTACTCCCTTCTCTGTGATACCTTTATAACTTGGAAAAACTTATAAAGCAGTTAGCCTAGTGCCCATGATAAGCACTCAATAAATTGTTGTTATTGTTACTACCATTTTGTTGCAGTACGCTGAGACATTTGTTTATAAGTCCACCTCCACTGCTAGATTTCGAGCAGTTTTTAAGCAGGGGACTAATTATTATTTACTTTTGTATGTACATCAGCTTAGTAAAAACCCAGCACAAAGTAGGTATAGCAAGAACAGAAGGTTCAAAGAAGCTCTGTATTCAATTCTTCTTCCTCCTCCTCAAGAGAAGGAACTACTATTTCTATAGCTGTCCAGGTTCCAGGGCAATGACTGGTTATGGTTATTAGCATATGGCATCATTCTCCCTCAGCCTGGTCCACCCGAGAAGCCAAATCCTATAGGGCAGTAAGTCTGGTCGTTCTGATCCCTTTGTTCTTTTCCTCAAGCATATTTTAAGACAAATTCATCACTTCCTCTAATAGCAGATAGTAATATTTTAGGATTTAGAGGCTAATAGAGGCCCCAATAGATTTTTATATAAGCCCACATATTTATTTTAACCTACTTTACCAGCAAATTCTAAAACCATGGCTCTCAGCAGAATCTTAGCCAAACAATAAAACAGTACCTCATTATCCTATTTGTTATAATGTTATGTGACAATTTCACTCCAGAAATCTTGTTAAGAGGGACTATTATGGTGTGGGTAAGGATTTCCCAGAATTGTCTGGTCATAATGTCTTTTTATTTCATGCATTCAAACACCACCACGGTCCTATCATTGGTTCTAAGGCTAAACACCCAGTGAATGCTTGTTAATTTGTGTTTACTAGGAAGCAGGTCTTTACCCTGGGCAATGAGAAAACACTCCCATTGAGGATGACACATTTTGAAGACATTTCCTATGTGTCTTCAGCCTTCAACATAGTGGGAGAAAGAATACCCAACCCCAAATTCTGCCCAGGCAAACTTTAGAGCCTACCACCAAAGCTGTCCACTCTTATATCTAAAGTAGATTTCAGAGTTTTAATTCTTAAGAAAGATTAATAATATATCAGGAATATAAGGGCAGCAGGAGCATAAACTTAATGGCAAACATATAATCAATGTTTCATAATGTTTTTAAAATAGGAGGATACGTAAAGTCTGTTCTCTATAATTTCTTTCCCAGGCTTCATAAATAATCAATGACTCTCTTTCCTCATTTTCGACTGATTTATAAGCAGATCTTTAAGTAAAGTGCTTCTATTCATTACTAATGCATTGCATAACGTGCTGTAATAAGTGAATATAGCTTGAGTATGGTTGTTTAACATTTTAATAAAAAATCAGTGTAATTTAAAGCAACAACCCTTTCATTTTACACAAACAATCACTGGATAAGAAACAGGGAGAGTTAAAAGTGAGACATCAATGTGCAAAGCACAGGGACCCCAGCAATTCCCATCAGTCACAGGGAACTAGCAGAAAATCACAACGCATCAGTTACGAGGGCCAAATTATCAAGACCATTGTTGCACAGCCTGGCACCAATCATGCCCCCAATTCCTCCTGGTAACAGCAGGAATCAGCTTTGTTTTCCAATTGCAAAATCAAGATTCATCAACATAGCCATGGTGCAAAACCTGCCTGGAGAAGACCAGAACAGGCTATTATTTTAAGCCTAACACACTGACCTGTTGTGCAGCCTTATGGGAAATTAGACAGGAGCTCTTTGCTGAGGACAGAATTAACCCTTGTCATTTAATATTTCACATCAACCAGTGGCTCCCTAACAAGAATAAATGGCTATAGCTGAAATGAAGCTGATGTATTCTGTGTGGTATCTAATAAAGATGGCAGAGCAGAACATATCATGAAAACCTGTATTACCTGCAGTCATCAGTACAGTATCATTGTATTCATCCTGCACTGGGAAAAATTAATGCCCACACTTTCTGGGTTTGGAAAAACAGTTATTTATTCAGTTTAAAATGAAACATAATGAAACAGGAAAAAAAATTATTCTTTTCCCCCTGGAGGGCAGGATATAGGAAAAAAAGAGAACGTGAATCATTTTAGGGATGTTGTGCTTTTTATTCAAGGTAGATGGCTACTTTCCTGGGCTTTCCATGTCTCTAGTTTTGTTTCTCTTTTGCTCTTATCCACTGAAAGAACATCTGTTTTACGAGCAGGGCCTTGGCAGCCTTCCTCCTCATTTCTCAGATGATGAACGGCCTCTGAATTGTGGTTTATAAACCTCAGGGCTCCCACGGTGAGACTGTCTGGCTGGGGAACTCAGCGCTTCTGTTTTCATCCATGGGACTTCTTCAGGGCATGCAAGCCTCTCAAATGAAGTGAGCTCCAATTGGGTGAGAAATGGGAGAGAAAGAATGAGGTTCACTGGAAGGTGTGAATTGTTATACAAATGGCTACTTGGCTACAAAACATTGGTTCTTCCCTTGCAGAGTACAGAATGATTGCTGGGAAGTACTATCCATCTCAGGACTACATATCCCAGTATCTCTTGCAGCTAGGTGGGGCCATGTAACTAATTCTCACCAATTAAATATGATAAAAGTGATGTTCATTTTCTCCAACACAAATTAGATGAGAAGCAGGTGTGCCGTCTCTGGCCCCTTTTTCCCCGTTGACCAGCAGGACAGAGAGTATTCTAAGAACCAAGAAGAAGACAGAGCTACAAGAGGAAAGGAGCTTGGGTCCCTGAGTGACTTCATGGAAGGCTGCCCACTTGCAAAGCTCTGTTGATGAGCAAGAAATAAAATTCTAGTGGGCAAAGTTTCTGAGATTTCAAGGAATATTCATTTCAACAGACAGGCCTGACCAATATGGTGAAACCCCATCTCTACCAAAAACACAAAAATTAGCCAGGTGTGGTGGTGTGCACCTGTAGTCCCAGCTACTGGGGAGGCTGAGACAGGAGTTGCTTGAACCTGGGAGGCAGAAGTTGCAGTGAGCTGAGATGGTGCAGCTGCACTCCAGCCCAGGTGACAGAGCAAGAAAGAAAGAAATAGAATCTTTCAGTATTTCTGAGTGTTGCGTGAACGAATAGTTTACTTCTCTTTTTTGCTGAGTAGTATTTTATTGCATGCATATATCATATTTGTTTTTTTAGTCACCTGTTGAAAGACATTTGGGCTGTTCTCAGTTTGGGGCGATTATGAATAAAGCTTCTACGTAGATTATGTCTTCATTTTTCCTGGGTAAAACCTAGAAGTAGAATTCCTGAATCATAGGCTAGGTGTACTTTAATGTTTTAAGAAACTGCCGAACCCTTACTTAAAAGTAGATGTACCTTATTACACTCATGCCAGCAATGTAAGAGAATTCCAGTTGCCCCACAGTTGCACCAATATTTGAGGCTGCTGATCATTCTAGAGGGTATATTGGTATCTCACTGTTATTTTCTCTTTTTTTCTTTTTTAAGATAATGAGGACTTTATTCTTTCAATCTTTTATTTTTTTATTATACTTTAAGTTCTGGGATACATGTGTAGAACTTGCAGGTTTGTTACATAGGTATACATGTGCCATGGTGGTTTGCTGCACCCATCAACTGGTCATCTAGGTTTCAAGCCCCACACACATTAGGTATTTGTCCTAATACTATCCCTCCCCTTGCTCCCCACCACCCAACAGGCCCCAGTCTCATTGTTGTTTTCATTTGCATCTACCTGATGGCTAACAATGCTCAGAATTTTTTCCTATGCTTATTTTCCATTTGTGTTTCTTCCTTTAAGTAGCTTCTGTCCAAGTCTTGTTCTCCATTTTACTGAGCTTCTTTTAATAAACAGGAAGGAAGACTGCTTTCATCAAGCAACTCCACCAGTGGCTCTCCAGCGGCTTTCCATCAAACTGGGCTCTGAGCCAGAATCAAGCTTCCAAGTCCGATATTATATTGCTGGTCCCACCAGGGAGTTATTTTTTGATTGGACAGAAATAGAAACCTCCCTAGGTCCATCTGAATGTCAGAAACAGTGAAGTCACATGCAAGGGCATTCTGGATGGAGAAAGAGAATCTTCCTGCCCTTGTAGCAAGAGCTTCCCACTTAATGAGATACACAAGCAGAGGGAAGGCACTGTTATCCCTATGCAGCCAAAGGTGATTCCCAAGGTAGGCAGAGACAAACAGCATCTGTTGACAAAATTCCCTGATGGTCCAGTGGTACACACAAGGACAAGAAATCCCAACAAAATATCAAGTAAAATAACCACAATCTTCATGTGGAAACTCTAGATCTAATAGCTTCTTAAGTTACTAAACTACCATGCTCAGTCCGTGCTGAAGTGACACCACCATTCATTTAGGAAAGGGATCCTTAGCTGTCAGATGCTTTTAATTCTAACATGAAACTCAAAAGTGCCACCTTTCCTAAAAGGAAGCAAATCCTGAGTGCTTAGCCATTTGAGGGCTCAATTATCATGTTTGCTCCCACAATTAGGAAATGACTCCCACTAATTGGATAATTGTGTACCTAAGTGCCCAATCTGTGTGGACAAATTGAAGGCATGATATATGCAAATCAACCTACATGTAAAATTTTTTGTCCCATTGAACCTAACTATCACTGATTGTCAATCACAAAAACAGCCGATTGTATCCACCTCTGAGTGAAGGCTTTTAGTCAAAGTGATTTTTGATATCTGAGTCTCATTGATGATATGAAATAATAATATATAGATTATATAACACTTAGTATTAAATACGAATCATGTCATCTTCCGGGCAAAAAGTCCCCTGAGCTGTGGATTCTTACAAATGGTTAATGCTGCCTTCCTCAAAAAAGATGTCAGCTCTTATTGCTGAATAAAGAGGTATCAGTCTCCAGGAAGAGGGTGCTTAGTAAAGGGTGAAGGAAACCTAAAAGGTTCTGGATTCTGTTTATGGGTCTCAATAGCTACCATATCCTGTGCTAAGCATATGACATGCATTATCTCATTTAATCCTCCAATTTACCTATGAAGTAGATATTGTTATTAGCCTCATTTTACAGATGACAGAGACATTACAGATTTACATTTTACAGATTTACAGAGACATTAAGAGAGCTATCAAGTAGTAGAGTCAGGATTTTAACCCACCTCTTTTTCTCCCACCTCTCACCTGCAATCCGTCTTCAAGTTCTGTGGATTCCATCTCCTTAACTTCTTTTAAATCAAGTTATTCTCTCCACCACCACTGCCGCTAGCCTTGGCTCTGGCCATCGCCCTCAACAACAGTTTTCAAGTTGACTTTCCTTCTACTATCTTACATCCAGGGTACTCTTTCTATAATGCAAATCTGAATGCATCTCCTCTCCTACTAAAATGCTATTTAACTCATGATGAAGTTCCAACCCCTTCATGTAACAAACAAATTGCATCGTGATCTCTCCTACAAAACTTTAGAGAAGGCACTAGAACTCTTCTCCTCCATCAGGCTCTCATTCCCCGCATATCCATGAAACTGCTCTTGCTAACGTCCGAAGCGACTCCACAATGCCAGGGCAATAATGAACTCTCAGTTCTCTTTGCAGTCATACTTTGAGAATCATTTGACAAAGTTGATCATTCCCTCTTTATCGGGATTTTTCCCCACTTTGATTCCTAGATCCTACGCTGTCTGATTTCCCCCTTCTTCACTCACTGTTCCTTCTCTCTATCCCAGGATCTGGGCATGGAACCGCCTCTCTATTTATACTTATTCTGTCAACGATCCCATCCAATTCCATGACGTTTAATATCATCTATACAATAAGGACTTTAAAATGTCATTCTCCAGCCCTAACCTCAATTCCAAACTTCAGACTCAAAGTTCCAATTACCTAGTTAAGTATCTATTTGAGTGTCCAACAGGCATCTCAAACTTAACATGGTCTCAAACTATTGATTTTACCACGTTCTCCCAATCCTGTTTCTTCTGCAGTTGATCTGTAGACAAATGACAGCACCATCATTCCAGTTGTTTGAGAGTTATCTTTGCCTCCTTTCTTTCTCTCAAGTCCCACATACAAGACATCAGCTGGTCCTGTCTGTTCTACTTGCAGAATGTATCTTCAATCAGATCACTTCTTCCTACATCCAACGTAAGCACTATGGTCTAAGCCCCCACTGTTTCCTCCCCTACCAGTGACATAGCTGACATAACCTCCTCCACTTCCCTGCTTTCACCCTCACTCCCTACTGTCCATGGTCAATACTACAGAGTGATCTTTTCAAAACACAAATCTGATCTTATCACTTCCCTTCTCAAGTCTCTCCTCTCCTAATCCCAATGATTTCTCTTCACACTTAGAAAAAGAATCCTAAATCCTCTCCAACTCAGTTCTTTTCCTCCATTCTCCCCTATTGCATATAAAACTGTAATTATCCTTTAGTCAACATCCTAACCAAGTATATTTTATATCCTTCTTGGTTACACTAATGTAATTCCATCCTACAATGCACCAGATTTCTCTTCTAACCTGTATTACCCATTAAACAAAAATAACTGCAGTTACTATTTGTTGAGGGCTGACTGGGTGCTATTTCTCTTGCTTGATCAGCTGCATTCTAGAACTTAGAAAATCTCAGCCATATCTGAAATTGCTCCATGTTGGTGCAGCATGATGCTCAAGTTTATTTCTTCTTCTTTTTTTATTTTCTTTTTTTGAGGCAGGGTCTTGCTCTGTCATCCAGGCTGGAGTGCAGGGGCGTGATCATGGCTCACTGCAGCCTCCTAGGCTCAAGCAATCTTCTACCCTACCCTCCCTAGTAGCTGGGACAACAGGGGCACACCACCACATGTGGCTAATTTTTGTATTTTTTGTAGAGATATGTTTTCATTGTGTTGCCCAGGCTGGTCTCCAACTCCTGGGCTCAAGTGGTCTGCCCTCCTCAGCTTCCCAAATTACTGGAATTACAGAAGTGAGCCACCGCACCCAGCCACAGGTTTATTTTTCTTCAGCCATATGTGGTGTTGTCTGCAGTATGTAGTGGTCTCATAGTGACAAAAAAACCAGACACAGCTATATTAATTTGGTCTCACTTGGCACCTATGTCTCCTAAGCTCGTGAGGGCATGCTGGTTCCCATCATGTGATCTTTAGTAGAGATCAAAGCCCAGTTCCAAGCTGGTGTCAAACAGATGTTGTTTTACCAAAGCTCCATGCTGCTTCACATCCTGATTTCAGGCAAGTCAGACAGACTGGAATGAGGCTCCCTTGTTGACCTGAGTTTCCCAGTGTGAAAGGAAAGTATCTCGGGACCCCAAAATCACTAAGGAAAACTCAAGTTGGGAACTGCTTAGGGCAAACCTGCTTTCCATTCTATTCAGAGTCACTCCTCTGCTCACTGAGATAGATGCATATCTGATTTGCCTCCTTTGGAAAGGCTAACCAGAAACTCAAAAGAATGTAACTATTTGTGTATGACCTATCTGTGACCTGGAAGCTCCCTCCCCACTTAGAGTCTTCGCGCCTTTGCTTCAAGTTGTCCCACCATTCCAGACAGAACCAATGTACTTCTTACATATATTGATTGATGCCTCATGTCTTCCTTAATTTATAAAACCAAGCTGTGCCCCGACCACCTTGGGCACATGTCATCAGGACTTCCTGAGGCTGTGTCACGGGTGCATCCTCAACTTTGGCAAAATAAACTTTCTAAATTAACTGAGACCTGTCTCAGATTTCCTGGGTTCATACCAGAAAGAAGTGGGCAAGTCAGTTCCCTAATGCAGGCCTTGCCCCACTCAAGTGTGGAATTCGGCATGTGTGGTAGGCTCTGGCAGCTGTCCAATTATCCTCCACCTTCACCCTCTTCTTTACTAACAGAACACATGTTTTCTCTAGGGTGGCTGACAAATATTCTTCCCAGGCTCCCTTGCAGCTAGGATTGAGTATGTGACATGCTTTTGGCCAATGAGATGTAAGTAGAAGTCTATGGGTGAGACTTTAGGAGAAGCCATTGTTTTCCTGATAACAATGGAATAGACTCAACAAATTCTGCCCTTCCCTTTTATTCCTGCCTGGAATGTGGAAACAAGGCTTGGACATAGAGCAGCCATCTTGTGTCCATTGTAACGAAGATATAAGCAGAGAATGGTTGGTGGAGAAAAAGACAGAAAGATCCCAGTTCCCCAGCGGCATCTCTGGATTGCCATACCAGCGCTGGACTTCCTAAATGTCTCAAACTTTTCATACATAAGGAAAATAAACCCTTTCCTTATTTTAGATATTTCGTTTCATGAACTGAATACAGATTTTATCTGGTATTTCCTATTACTATCCCTCTTAATTATCTATTTCTCTTAATCATCTCATTGGGCAAAGAGTAGGAAAGGTAATACCATGTTTCTCAATGAGCGTGTTACCCTTTCCCACCCTCACAAACCACTGAAATTTGCCTTTACACCAATTTCTTTGAGCCCTTCATTCGACAGAAATTTACTGAGTGTCTACTATGTGCAGGCACTATCAAAAAGGATTCAGTCTACGATGAACAAAATTCCCCCATGCACCTTTACCTTAACTCTTATGTGGATCTAGATGCTAACATGATCCTTTCTGGTTTTGGATTAAACAACAGAAATTTATTTTCTTGCACTTCCAGAGGCTAGAAATCCATGATCAAGAAGCCAGCATGGTCAGTTTCTAGAAAGGATCGGTTTCTCTTCCTGGATTGCAGAAGGCCACCTTCTCACTGTGTTACCACATGGCAGGGAAAGACAGGGTGTGCAAGCTCTCTGATATCTCCTTTTTTGCTTCTTTATTGTTGAAATAAAGTTGTCATAACTTTTTTTTACTTTTTTCTTCATTAATAGATAATAATTGTCTAACATAGTCGTTAATAATTTTGGAGCCTTTCTAATATCACAACACTGCATGCTCTTCCTCTTTTCTCCTTGGCAAACACTTATTAGCTTCTGATCTCCTTTAGGCCTGCAAAGTACAGGCCAGTTTTATATCACTGTTCAAGTTTTTCATGAAGTCTCTTAAACTGTCTCAAGGTTGGGGAAGGGAAGTATAAAGCTAGTCAAGATTTCCTTATTGAAAGCATCCTGGGCCAGGTATATTGGCTCAAGCCTGTAATCACAGCAATTTGGGAGGCTGAGGCAGGAAGATCTTTTGAGCCCAGGAGATCAAGGCTGCAGTGAACTATGGCCATGCTACTTTACACAAGCCTTGGTGACAGAGCAAGATGTAGTCTAAAAAAAAAAAGTATCCTATTACTTAGAGATCAGATTCAGTGATTTCTAAAGCTCTTTAAGGATATAATATTCTGAGTTCTACATAATTTTCCCTCCTTCCCAATTGCCCTTCCCTGTCCACCCCAACACGAGTTGCTCATTAAGAAAAAATTATGGCAATATAGAAATGCCCCATTACCTTTGAATCCATATGTGAGATCAAAAATAAAAAATGTGTCATGTTTGAGAATTTTTTAGAGCAAGGGAGGATGACAACTTTGGAAACCTTGAATAATTAAAACTAAATCTAACATTGATGTTTCTGTCTTTATAATCACCTTTTCAAGACAAAGATTCAATCTCTGTCTCTCTCCAAAAAAAAAAAAAAAACACAAAACAAAACAAAAACTAAACAAAACTGTATATCCAAGCTACTGAAACTATTCATCTCAGAGATACCTTGAGATGCCTATGTGTGAAACATCAGGCTAGGGAGTTATTTAAATCAACTCCCCTGTCTGAGCATAGACTTTCCTAGGAGACAAGAACCACTAACCCTTCAGTTTGGCAGATTTCTCTTTTCCCCAAAGAAGGCCTTTCAGGAAGAAACAATAAAATCTCAGCCAGTAACTTAGCTCTGCACTCACTGCAAAGAGTTGCTCAGCCAAGACTGTTGACATTCTGGGATGGATAATGTTTGTTGTGGGGTGCCATCCTGTTCACTGTAGCATACCTAGCATTACCCAATACCTTGTCCCACTAACCTACTCATTTGTGACAACTGAAAATGTCTCCAGACATTGCCAAATATTCCCCAGGGCACAAAATTGCCCCAGTGAGAACTACTGCCCTACATCAGGCAGACTTCAGCTATGCTGATATTCCTTGAGAATGAAATTAGCATTTTATGTCTCATGCATCCCTGAATCACATCTCACCAACACCCACCACCGCCCATACAGGCAACTGGTCACCTTGTGGAGAGAAACCAGCTCAACCCTCATCACACAAGGAAAAATAAGGTCAATGCAATTGTATCACCAGAGACCAAAAGGCATGGGCTTGTATTTATTATTTTAATTAAAAATGACTCCCTAGGACAAAAATTACCCATGTTTCTTCTCTAATGCTGCACTCTTCTAATTTCCTCCCAGTTCACATGAGGTCCTCTTCTGTCTTCTTAGTCAACTCCTCCTCTTCTCACCCTACCTAGCCAGTTACTCAATCTCAGACTCAGCACTTTGTTGCTTCTCCCTCTGAACCCATGGCTTCAAATATCTTTATGCTGATTACTCCACATTTTCTATCCGGCCTAGACTCCCACTCTGAATTCCAGACTTGTATATCCAACTATCTACTTGACATTTTTCCTTGGATCTCTCCCAATATCTCACAGTTAACTAATCTAAGAAAAATCTCTTGCTTTTTCACCCCCAAATTGTTTCATATCCATTCTTCCCTCTTGTGAGAAAATGCCAGCAACATCCCGGAAGTTACTCACATCAGTAACCTAGAAGTCATCCTTAAGTGTCCTCTCCCTCCTTACCCTCCTCACTACCTAATCCATCAGCACATCCTAAATGCAACCACTTCTCTCTATCTCTCTCTGCTACTATTCCTATCCCACACTTGGGGCCAATCCACTGCTTAACTTCAGAAATCATCATTTTCGTTGTTGCGTAGGTGAATGACATCCCCTGGAGCTGTACAATGATCAATCTGCAGGACTATAATCATCAATTCTGATTCCTTACTATAACCTACCATCATCTCTCACCAGGATGAATGCAACAATTTCCTGACAGATCTTCCTGCTTCTACTCTGACCCAACAATCCACTGTTCACCCCACCACCAAGAGTGACCTTTCAGAAAAATATACGGCTCAAATCACACCACTCTCCAGCTTAAAACCCCTCAATAGTTTCTCACTGCTCTTCACACAAAATGTAAATTCCTTTCTGTGACCTCAGGGCTTGCCTATCTGATGCCTCGAAGTCTCTCCAGTCTTTTTTGTTTTGTTTTGTTATTTAACTTATATTTTAAGTTCAGGGGTACATGTGCAAGTTTGTTTTATAAGTAAACTTGCGTCATGGGAGTTCTTTGTGCAGATAATTTTGTCACCTGGGTATTAGGCCTAGTACCCATTAGTTGTTTTTCCTGATCCTCTCCTTCCTCCCACTCTCCACCCTCCGATAGGGCCCAGTGTGTGTTGTTCCCCTATATGGGTCCATGTTTTTTTTTTTTTTGAGACAGAGTGTCGCTCTGTTGCCCAGGCTGGAGTGCAGTGGCACGATCTCGGCTCACTGCAACCTCCACCTCCCAGGTTCAAGCAATTCTCCTGCCTCAGCCTCCTGAGTGGCTGGGATTACAGGCATGTGCCACCACGCCCGACTAGTTTTTGTATTTTTAGTAGAGATGGGGTTCCACAACGTTGCTCAGGCTGATCTTGAACTCCTGACCTCGTGATCCACCCGCCTCAGCCTCCCAAAGTGCTGGGATTACAGGCGTGAGCCACCGCACCTGGCCATGTATTCTTATTAATTAGCTCCCACTTATAAGTGAACAGACAACCTACAGAATGAGAGAAAATTTTGCAAACTATGCATCTGACAAACGTCTAATATCCAGCATCTATAAGGAAGCTAAACAAACTTACCAAAAAAAAAAAAATGAGTAAAAGATAAGATACTTGCTTGTGTCCTTTGCCTGCTTTTTAATGGGCAAAGGACACAATCTCTCCAGGCTTAACTGTTAACTCCTTTGCTCCATCCTAACAAGTTTTCTTTCAGCTCTCCAAATAAAACAAATTCCTTCCTGCCCCAGGGCCTTTGCACGTGTTGCTCTTATCACCTAGAACTCTCCTACAAATCCCCAACCCCGATACTCTTCATACAACCGAATCCTCATTTCTCTGTCTCGGTTAGGTTTACCTGACCCCAGTATTAGAAATTTGGCGCTTCCCTTTTTTATTCTTTACCGTGGCACACCATCTCCCTCAGAATACTCCTCACGTTTGTAACCATGTAAAATCATCTGTTGTGTTCACAACTGCATTCCCAGCACTTAGTGCTGTACTGAGGTTATATTAGGCACTCAATAAATGCTTCTTAAGTTAAACGAATATGTGAATGGCACCACTAGAAGATAACCAGTGTTCGTATCTTGGTGTATGCCATTTCTAGACCTTAATCATATTTAATTGTGATATTGTTGTTTCTTTACTAACTCTAGGGCTTAGAATCTAGTACAAAAAAATACATGGGCACTTAAAAGGTATATAGGGCCGAGTGTAGTAGCTCACGCCTATAATTCCAACAGTTTGGGAGGCCAAGGCAGGCAGATTACTTGAGGTCAGGAGTTTTAGATCAGCCTGGTCAACATGATGAAACTCCGTCTCTACTAAAAATACAAAAATGAGCTGGGCATGGTGGCGTGCACCTGTGATCCCAGTTACTTGGGAGGCAGAGGCATGAAAATTGGTTGAACCCGGGAGGCAGGGGTTGCAATGGGCTGAGATTGTGCCACTGTACTCCAGCCTGAGCGACAGAGTGAGACTCTGTATCAAAAAAAAATTTTTAAAGTATGTGTGATTCAGGTCTCAGCTCAAATGTCATCTCCCTAGAGAGAACTCCTAGCCACACCAATGAAAAGAGACCTCAGTTTCCATCACTACCATACCTGGTATTTACTTACCTGTCTCCTCTGGCTAGAATGTAAGTTCTGTGAAGCCAGGGACCAAGTTTCTATTGTTCGATGCTTAATACCCAGTGCCTAACAGTTCCTAGCGAACAGTAAGCACTCAATAAATGTTTGTTGAATGATGAATGAATGTCTGAAGTTTCTCTACCCGGAAAGTGTTCTGAGCCAGACGTAAACTGTCAGGTGGACTTAGGAGGAAACCTCAAACGGCACTTAGCATTTTAAAGCCATTGCCAGTTGCACAGAGACACTGACATGCTAAAGATCAGTTCTGTCCAAAGCTGTCACACACACTTGCTCCAGCCCTGCCAGAATGCAGAATGGCATTTGTGCAGATGCTTGATGAAAACTTGGCCTTTCCAGGTTGAAAATGGGGCCATGTCTCATCTGTCCAGGAGAACAGCACCCAGTTCCCCTATCTGCTAATCAGACTGACAGCAAACTTCAGCCACAGTCACTGCATTTGATGCTGTGATGCCAGGACCACAAGACTGAAAAATGAGAGAAGTAGAACAAGAGGAAGGCTGAGACTGTCTCTAGCCAAAGGTAGGGCAGGGAGAGAGGAGAGAGACCAAAAAATTAAATACCAAAACGTTCAAGATTTTTCTTTTTCTAATCCTTAGAAATAAGAGCTCCTCTCAGCAGCCTAACCAGGGGTTTTAAAAAAAGAAAAAAAATGAAGCTTCATTGTCTCAGCTGATGATGCTGCAAACCAGAAATCACATATCAGTGGCTCCTGGGCCAGGTCCAGCACATCGATGTGTTCTGTGTGGCCTACACAGCGTGTTTTAAAAGGTTGGATTACTTGTCAAAATTTCTAAATTGGAAAATTTAATCGTTTAAAAATCTAATTCCAGGCCAGGTGCAGTGGCTCACACCTGTAATCTCAGCACTTTGGGAGGTCAAGGAGGGCAGATCACGAGCTCTGGAGTTCGAGATCAGCGTGGCCAACATGGAGAAACCCCGTCTCCACTAAAAATACAAAAATTACCCAGGCATAGTGGCACATGCCTGTAATCCTAGCTACTAAGGAAGCTGAGGCAGGAGAATCCCTTGAACCTGGGAGGTGGAAGTTGCAGTGAGCTGAGATCACGCCACCTTACTCCAGCCTGGGCAACAGAATGAGACTCCGTCTCAAAAAAAAAAAAAAAAAAAAATCGAATTCCTGGCTTCTTCTGAAAAATCAGAAGGCCTGGCACACCAAGTCCATATTCTTCCCAGGTGTCAACATCACGTGGTCTGAATAGACACTGCAGGTTTGGGACAGGGCTTGTCACCTCATTTTCTACCTGGTCCCTGAAGGCATCGACTCTGTGATCCCTGCTTCCCAAAGGGAAGATCCCTTATTCCCCTGTCCTCATATTTCCAAAGGACTGTTTTCCAAGATGTCTACCCTCTGGAGGACCTCCCCAAAGAGAAAGCTTCGACCTCTAACTCCCCTTTTCCCTTGATCCTCCCCCAAAGACGAAAGTAACTAATCTGATTGGTGAGATGCCTGGGGACCCACCTTCTGGTGGGTGGTGGGCTTGCTTTGCATCAAGAACAAGAAAAGGGGCTTCTCCCATTCTTTCAATGGCCTCCATGGACCTCTGATATACAAAAGCCAGGCCTGCTCTGTGCTCCTCAGCACTCAGCCCCGCTAGATCAGGCACAGGTCTTCTCTGACCCCATCCTATGAAGACCCCGAGGTACTAAAGTGAAGAGTGATCCTCTATGGAGCCAGCCGGGTGAGAATACTCAGAGGTCACTTTGTCACCCAACACTGTCAGTGGATCATCCAAGAGCTAGATCTGGGGAAAGGCAACAGGAGGCATCAATCCAAGCTTTGTTCTCCAATCCTCTTTTACCAGGGAACCCCATTCTTTGGGACCCGATGGGCCTCAGTCATAAATATGATATTTTATTTTCTCTATCTAGATCCTTGTGTTTCTGATTAGAACCAGGATAGTAGAAGGAGCAGTATTCAGAATCCGTGTCCTCCAATAAATCTCGAAACAGAGTACTTGATGAGATTTGGGGGGAAATTTTTTAAGTCAAAATAAATGTGGTGCATCCTCCTGAAGCACTCACTTTACTCAAAGATTTAGGAAATATGTTTTAGAATTTTTGAGCTTTTATGCATACCCAAGTACAATTAACAAGAGATCATTTTTCTGGGTTGACCAATTTTACAGCCAACCTAGAAATTTTCACAAGTTTTTCATGTGTGAAGTTGCAAAGCATACAACTTTGTATGTGCAGAGAAGCCATTGGATAATTAGGTGCTTTGAGTTATTACTGTATAACCTGAAGATGCAGTAAAGTGAATAGGGGCTACAGGAAAACCAAAGGTCATGATAATGTCCCTAGGTTTCAAAATGCCTCATCATGGGCCAACATTTTATTTCCTCAATTTATATCCATTTCCCATAATTACTGAGGTCTCAATAACACAGATATAGAAAAACTTTTTAGTGTCACTTATTTTTTTCTTTGAAACAGGTTTTCATGTTGTTGTCCAGGCTGGAGTGCGGTGGCCCAATCATAGCTCACTGTAATCGTGAATTCCTGGGCTCAAGCAATCCTCCTGCCTCAGCCTCCTGAGAAGATACTACTACCGGTGCACACTAGCATGCCCAGCTAATTTTTTAAAATTTTTTGTGGAGATAGAGTCTTGCTATGTTGCCCAGGCTGATCTCAAACTCCTGGCCTCAAGCAGTCCTTCCACATTGGCCTCCCAAAGTGCTGGGATTACAGGCATGAGCTATTGCTACTAGCTAAGTGTCACTAAATTTTAGTGTCACTTTTCTATTTTTTTATTTTCTATTTTTTTGAGACAAGGTCTTGCTCTGTCACCCAGGCTGGAGTGCAGTGGCATGATCTTGGCTTACTGTAACCTCCACCTCCCAGGCTCAAGCGATCCTCCCACCTCAGCCTTCCTAGTAGCTGGAATTACAGGCACGCACCACCACACCTGGCTAATTGTTTGTATTTTTTGTAGAGATGATGTTTCACCACGTTGCCAAGGCTAGTCTCGAATTCTTGAGTTCAGGCAATCCTCCTGCCTCAGCCTCCCAAAGTGCTGGGATTACAGGCATGACCACCGCACCCTGCTGAGCGTCACTTTTCATGTGCCTTTTTACAGAATACTAACTTGTAAGTTATACTGTCAACCTGGAATATGTCTTAGGGTTTAAAAGCTAGAAGTTTGAAAACTAAGCATGAAACCAGTGAAAACAAGCACAGTTATGACAGAAATTTAAAATAACCTGGAATTATCTTTTCCCACGAGAGTTTGACAGTGAGACAAAGAGAGCACCTCCTGTCCAAACGCCTTAACTGGCAGTAGGTCACACAATAGCAACTGCAGTTTAATGCTGACTTAAAAGGAAGGTTTTTAGATAAACACCCACAATGCCCAGGTTTTGATCTCTAAATACTATTCCCTGATAAAAGGACTAGGCTTTGTGTGGAAATGGCTGACCTAAGGTCTGGGGCATAAAATGTACAAGACGAGCCAAAATCAAGGAAGCTATCAAAGTTTAACGGGGTCCATTAAAAAGTGGGCTAATGATATGAACAGATACACTTCTTCCTTTTTCTTTTTTTTTTTTTTTTTTTGAGACAGAGTTTTGCTCTTGTCTCCCAGGCTGGAGCGCAATGGCACGGTCTCAGCTCACTGCAACCTCCGCCTCCCAGTTTCAAGCTATTCTTCTGCCTCAGCCTCCCGAGTAGCTGGGATTACAGGTGTGCACCACCACACCCGGCTAATTTTTGTATTTTTAGTAGAAATGGGGTTTCATCATGTTGGCCAAGCTGGCCTCAAACTCCTGACCTCAGGTGATCTGCCTGCCTTGGCCTCCCAAAGTGCTGGGATTACAGGCGTGAACCACCACGCCTGGCATGAACAGATACTTTTCAAAAGAAGACACACATGCAGCCAAGCATATGAAAAAATGCTCAACATCACTAATTATTAGAGAAATGTAAATCAAAACCACATGAGATACCATCTCACACCAGTCAGAATGGCTATCATTAAAAAATCAAAAAATAACAGATGCTGGCGCAGTTGCAGAGAAAACGAAATGCTTATACACTATTGGTAGGAATGTAAATCAGTTCAGCCACGTGGAAAGCAGTGTGGTGATTTCACAAAGAACTTAAAACAGAAGTGCCATTCGACCCAGCAATCCCATTATTGGATATATACTCAAAGGACTACAAATCATTCTACCATAAAAACACATGCACGCATATGTTTGTCTCAGCACAATAGCAAAGACATGGAATCAACCTAAATGCCCAACTGGATAAAGAAAACGTGGTACATACACACCCTGGAATACTATGCTGCCACAAAAAGAATGAGATCATGTCCTTGCAGCAACACAAATGGAGGTAAAGGCCGTTATCCTAAGTGAATGAACACAGGAAGAGAAAATATCACATGTTCTCACTCATAAATGGGAGCTAAGCATTGAGTACACAGGACACAAAGAAGAGAACAGACACTGGGGCCTTCATGAAGGCGGAGGATAGGAGGAGGGATAGGATAGAAAAACTATCTATCAGGGCCAGGTGCAGTGGCTCATGCCTGTAATCCCAGCACTTTGGGAGGCTGAGGCGGGCGGATCACCTGAGGTCAGGAAGTTCAAGACCAGCCCGGCCAACGTGGCGAAACCCCGTCTCTATTAAAAATACAAAAATTAACCAGGCGTGGTGGCGCATGCCTGTAATCCCAGCTACCTGGGAGGCTGAGGCAGGAGAATCACTTGAAACCGGAAGACGGAAGTTGCATGAGCCAAGATTGCACCATCACGCTCCAGCCTGGGCAACAGAGCAAGACCCCGTCTCAAAAAAAAAAGAAAATAGAAAAAAAGAAAAACTATCTATCAGATACTATGCTTATTACCTGAGTAACAAAATAATCTTTATACCAAACCCCCATGACACACAATTTACCTATATAACAAACCTGCACATGGACTCCTGAACCTAAAAGAAAAGTGAGAAAAAATTTAGTGAGGTCAAGTCAAGAGAACACAGAAGCCAGCCTGAAGGGACCCCAACTGATCAAAGATGCTTTATTACCTTCCACCAAAGGATATGATTGTGCCGGTTATTTATCGAGTATCTCTCATCCTCAAGTTCACTCTCATATAGCCTGCATGTGATATTGGTTAGGACTCTACAAACCAAATTTCACAGACTCGCTTACCAGGTGACTTCCTATTATGTTCTGCTAATAGGAGATAATAGAGGAGGAAGAGATGTGAGAGTTTCTGCTTTCTCACTCTTCTCAATATGTTCCAACAGCAGCATTTGGTTCCAATCTCCAGCTTCCTTGAACACTTCCAACACCAACCTTCCTGCCCTTCCTTTGGGTTTTTAGGTCCTGGTAACCCCTATCTTTCTCTTTATCCCCCTTTCTGGGGATGAAACCATATTTCTCACCCACAGATGAATGAAAAATCTCCACCCATGGTTTGGCTCTTTTATTTGTCCTTACCCCTCTGTAATGATGATAATATTGTCTTATAGTCATTAATTATATTAACGACTGTTAATTTATATTGTTTTTGATTATAAAATAACTAGAAAGAATTTTTTCAACATTTATTTACATGACATTATATATTTTTGTCAAATGTGATAACTCCTGGAAAAAAACGTTTGCAAGCCTTCATTTGTATAACTGCATACCTTGAAGACATCAACAACCACTGCATTATTAACCAACACGCATTTTGTCCTAAGAAGCTTGCCTCTTGGTTTTCTCACTATTTTGTAGAGTGATTTTTAAGAGTAGCAAAGTTATTTTAAGTGGTTTGGATACTAGCTTTTTAATAAAACTGAGAGACACCCTGAAAGCTTATGCAATTACATAGCTATCTACTGCAGGAAGATGTTGGTTAGCGTTTTCAAACTCAAGACTAGATTGTTATGTTTCTTCTAGAAAGTTAGAAAGACATTAAGATAAGGTACAGTCTAGAAAGGGTGAATTAATTCCTTGCTCAATGTCAAGGAGGATCTCATGGAGTTGGTTTGTTGAGCTGTTTCTTTGCAAGCCTAAACACTTTCAGCAACAACAGCAAGATCCGTCTAGGAACATTTTTAGCACCTGTGATAAGTCACTGAAATAAAAAGGGTGCTCAGGAGGTAGAGAAAAAGGGTTTGTCATCGAGACTGGGTGACTCTTTCTTCATTTACACGTGATAAAAATTACAGCTTTAGAAATGTTTAAAATCATCATCCACTTTCTTCACTGCAGAAGTCCCGTGAGGAGTATTTCCTGGGGCAGGCCTGTGGGTCAGTGCTGGGAGATGTGTCAGCCAAGCAGTGTGGCTTCTCTGCTAAAGGGCACACTTGGCAAAATCACCACCAGAGCCAGGCTGTGCTGCTCCACTCCTCTGGCAGCATTCGTTAGTTTCTCATCTCTGTGGCTAGCCTGACACACGTCATCAGTCAGTGAACAAACCATTCTATTTCCATCCACACAACCACAGTGGATGGGACTCTGAACATCAATACAGAGAAGAGAGAGGGCCTGGATACTAAAGATCTCTACAGTCTCATCTCTGTTCAAATCAGCTAATTAAATAAGACAGTCTGGTCTTTGAGATTCATAAAGCTGATCCTAAAACCATTTGGTATCTTCACACTGTACTTCAAACAAAATCCAGATTTCTGACCATGGCCAGGGAGGCCATGAAGATCTGATCCTGAAGGAGACTAACCATGCCCTCCATGTGTCAGCCACACTGGCCTCTTCATTCCTCAGATGCAGTACATATATACCCTGGAATACTACGCAGCCATAAAAAAGAATGAGATCATGTGCTTTGCAGCAACATGGATCAAATAGATGAGCTATTTCCCAACAAGGAGACTTGCCATGTTTTCTTTCCTCTGTTTGGAAACCTCTTCCCTAGTTCTTCCCATGCTGGCTCCTTCTCATCCACTGAGCCCCAAAATATGCATGTCCCTAGGACGTATCCCCTGAACACCCTATCAAAAGTGACCCCAAGATGCATTCAATCATAGCAATTATGTAATTTTCCAGAAAACTAATTATAGGAAGTTAACATCCATCTTCCAGATAAATGGCAAGCATCATGAGCATAAGAACCATGATGGTCTTACCTAGAGGTTAGCAAACTTTTTTCTGTGAAGAATCAGATAATAAATATTTTAGGCTTTGCAGGCTATACAATCTCTATCACAACTACTCAACTCTGCTGTCGGGGTGGAAAAACAATCCAAGACAATTCACAAATAAATGTGGGTGACTGTATTCCAATAGAACTTTATTTACAAGATCATGCAATGGGCCAAATTTGGCCCACTAGCCATAGTTTTCTGACTCCTGGTCTAGTTCACTGTTATGACCTTGGAGTTGTCAAGCATAACACCTATCACATAGTAAGCATGACAAATATTTACTGGATGGATGAATAAATGCATGCATAACCCTACAACCAGTTTAGGCTAATGTTTAGATGAGCTTGGGCTTCAGAGTTGAAATTTTTCTCCATATTGTACTCAAAGTTCTTCCTCTAGTCAATTTTATTCCTTTGTCTTCTTCAGCATTTCCCAACCTGACTTTCATTTCCTGTTTGATAAGTTGTTCTCCCTCCTTGAGCTTCTCTAAATTGAATCTCAGAACTATTATTTTGCTGTTGAATCATCTATCTATGATTCATCTCTCATTGACTTGGGCTGAACACGAACATTTTCACTCTTATTACTTCTACTTCACTGTATTCAGCAGTTATCTGCATAACATTTTTTTCCAGTAAAAAGAACAAAAATAAGGAAGGATTTTGAATTCTGTATATAAAAATCGCTACATCCTTTTTGGATGACAATTTACGAGTATCTATTAAAATTATAGATATGCCTCCCCTTCAGTGTGGCCACTCTTAGGACCTTCCCTGACTTGGGGCTATCTTGTGACTCTAGAAATTGACATAGTGTCAAGACAGGGGGTAGACCTTCTCCTCCTGTGATTGGCCAACTATCCACACAGACTAACAATGATATCCCCAGTGTCCTTGACCCTAGATTAACTTCAGTTTTCAGCCACCTCCAAGTGAGGCTTACACAGAGCCATTTTGTAAGAATGGCTGTAGTCCTCTGTGGTAGAACTCCAGACATGGCCCCCAGTGGTCCAGATCTCCTGGTATTCATGCCCTTGAGTAATCCCCTTCCCCTGAGTGTGGACTGGACTTAGCAAGTTGCTGTCAATGAATAAAAAATGGCAAAAGTAATGGAATGTCCAGCCATAAAAAGAATGAAATTCTATACACCATGGAATACTACGTAGCCATAAAAAAGAATGAGATCATGTCCTTTGCAGGAACATGGATGGAGCTGGAAGCCATTATCCTTAGCACACTAACACAGAAACAGAAAGCCAAATACTGCGTGTTCTCACTTTTAAGTGGGAACTAAATGATGAGAACACATGGACACATAGAGGGGAACAGCACGCACTGGGGCATTTCAGAGGGAGGAGGGAGAGGAGAGGATTGGGGAAAAATAGGTACTGGGCTTAATACCTGGGTGACGAAATAATCTGTACAACAACCCCATGAGAAAAGTTTACCGTGTAACACACCTGCGCTGGTACCCCTGAACTGAAAATAAAGAATTTTAATAAAAAGAATGAAGTTTTGTCATTTACAGCAACATAGATGGAACTGGAGGTCATTATGTTAAATGAAATAAGCTGGGCACAAAAAGGCAAACATCGTGTTCTCACTCGTATGTGGGAGTTTTAAATAATGAATCTCATGGAGGTAGAGAATAGAATGATAGACACCAGAGACTGGGAAGGGTGTGTGGTAGGGGTGGGGAAAGAGGTTGGTCAATGGCTACAAATAAGAAGTTAGATAGAAGGAATAAGTTATAATGTTTGATAGCAGAGTAGAGTTACCACCATTGATGACAATGTACGTACCTTTCAAAATAGCTAGAAGAAAGAACTTGAAATGTTCCCAACACATAGAAATGATAAATGCTTGAGGCAAGGACTATCCTAACTGCCCTCACTTGATCATTACACCATCTATGAATATAACAAAATATCCCATGTTCCCCAGAAACATGCACAAATATTTACATCAATTTTTAAAAAGTGATGGAAAGTCACTTCCAAGATTAGGTCACAAGACTGTGACTTTCGTGTTACTAGCCTCTCTGTCTGGCTCCTTCATGTATGCTGATAAAGCCAGCTGCCATCTTGTGAGCTTCCCTATGAAGAGAATCAGCTAGCAAAGAACGGAGAGTGGCTTCCTGACCCACAGAAATGACAATAAATGTTGTGCTGTTTTGTTGCTTTTGCTGTTTTTAGCCAATCCTTTATTTTGCATGGTATTGCCGTTCTTTAAAAATATTTTCCAAGCTGTTTATTTGTATTCTGCTTTTGTGCCAAACCAATAAACCCCTGATCATTCATTTATTCCCTCATTTATTTAATGTGTACTGGACCCATTAAGTACGAAGCACAGTAGCCATTGCGTCTCACTCAATTTGTGTATATTTCCTCTGGTGTTCTTTTTCTCTGATCTGAGACCTCTTTTGATACACGTTATGCTAAATGTTTGCTGTTTCTAAGCCAGTAAGTTTGGGGTATTTGTTATGCAGCAACAGGTAACTAATACATTCTCTCTGCTAAGATACCAACCAGACATATTTTTCTATGGTCTTGATGCCGCTCAGTTGCATTGCAAGAAAACAGAGCTGTCTTTCCTTCCCACCAACACCCAAAGGATCCTCTAGTATGCAAGGACAGAGATAGTGTCCTCACACAGCAAAGACACATTCTCTGCAGCTATAAATCTCCTCCCTGCCTTTTATCTCCTGAACAACACTTCTAAATTCTACTGAGGGTAGGCCTTTTCTTTTTTTTTCTTTTTTTTCTTTTTTTTTTTTTGAGACAGGGTGTCACTCTGTCGCTCAGGCTGGAAAGCAGTGGCATGATTACGGCTCACCACAGCCTCACATCCCAGACTCAAGTGATCCTCCCACCTCAGCCTCTCAAGTAGCTGGGACTACAGGTGCACACCACCATGCCCAGATTTTTCTTTTCTTTTTTTTTTTTTACTTTTTGTAAAAACAAGGTCTCACTATGTTGCCCAGGCTAGACTTGAACTCCTGGCCTCAAGCCATCCTCCCACCTCAGCCTCCTAAAGTGCTGGGATTTCAGGTGTGAGCCACTGCACCTGGCCTAGATGTTTTTTAAGACAAAAGCCAGGAGGACTTGCTGGTGAGTTCTGTTTCACGTCCTGCCACATCCATCCCTTGGGGCAGTGGAGTGCCAGGCTGATTATCTACTCCAATTACATAGGGATGATTTCATATTTAACGTTATCCAAAGGTGGTGATGCTCTTTGTCTTAGGTTTCTATTGTTGTTGTAACCTACTTTTCAAATATATAAATGACACACCCACCATCGTCTCAATTGCATTCCTCATTCTTGGGGTCAGTATTTCATGTACTTATAAAAATATTACTGGGAGTGGGACGGGGAGTAGAATACTGGGCCTGTAAGATTCTCCTCAGAAAGGTTTTTGTGCTCAAATACTGTATCTTACACTGTCCCTCTTGTAGATTCAAGAGGGACACGTGAGCAGATTTAAGACTCTTACAAGTCCTCCCATTTTTTAAAGTTGTGTTTGTTTAACCTAAAATTCACTGAAACACAGAGCCCTCTCTTTCTTTCCTACCTATTAACCCCCCGCAAAAAGCACTTTTGGAAAACAAAACAGTGCCTGTATTACCAAACTTGCTGTTCTGTTTCACCCTTCCATGCCTTTTTCTATAACATTCCCTGGGTCTGAAATGTCTTTCCCCTAACTCCGGGTTGCAAGTTAAAAGCTTCTCCATGACCTCAACCACACCCTGACGGATTGAAGCACAGCCCTCCTCCACGCCATCTCTAGGACGTGGGTACGATTCCATGGTTGCATTCCTGATACTTTACTAAAACACATATTGACATGCCTGCCTCTCTTCAAAGCCTCTAAATTCTGTGTGGAGCTGGACTGCGTCTTGTTCCTTCTGCATCCCAGCCTCTAGCACGGTCTTGCCACAGTGCTGTGAACTTTACTCAGCCAACTCATTTGCTCCCCAGAGTCCCGCTATGATCTTCTCCATTCTATGGGAGAAACCCGAAGTCAGTAAATGATGGAGCTAAGAGCGTTAACAATGTATCCATATCCACCAGTTTATCAATATCCAATATTTGCATAACCTATGCACCAAGCTATTTCCTTCTCTTAGGTGAATATACCATGAGGGTTTGGGATAGATTTGAAAAATTATGACTTAAAACCCAAGGGAAGACCCGTGGAGGAAAAGCATCCCGAGGCTTTGATGTGAAAATAGAGCACTTTCTCCTTTGGGACTGTAAGTTTGGAAATACAGCATGACTTCTGAGAGTTTACAGCTGCTTTGAAGACTTTTCCACCTCGGAGCTAATCCCAAACAGAAAGGGAACCAGCATCATCCGTTCTGAATGCACCCTTGTGTGCATCCCAGAGCGGAGATGGTCACGGACCACAGAACAAATCCCTCTAATGTTATGTGACTCAGGGCTGGAGGATTTGTCCATCAGCCTCAGCCTCTCATTGTCCATCTTCCTCTCCCTTGTCAAAGCCATCTGACAGCCACTGCAACTGAGACATTTCCTTTCTCTTCGGATTTGTCTCCTTCATGCTCCTCACCGCCCACCGTGCCCTCATTGGCTGTCGGTTCCATTCGGCTCATCAGTCTTGCTCTAAAATTGGTTTTATTTCTTGTATTTGTCTTATCTGAGGTTCTCATTACTTGAATCTCTCTCACTTGCACTTAAGAGTTTATCACCGTTCCCATTTGGCTGCTTTTACTGCTGTCATCCGTCTCACTCCACGTCTGCTGCCTCCCTGCTCCCGGCTTCCCTCCCTCGCCAAGTTTACCCTTCATAGCTGTCTTGTTCCTAATATGTGTCATAGACTTTGGATCATTTTCACAGGGCACAGTTTTTCTTCCTGTTTTATTTCAGATTTTTGTCCTCCCTCAACAATTCACTTCATCCTTTTTTTTCTATTTTCCCAAGGATCTCATTCTCAGTACTTATGGAGATGGGTTTGCTAAATGTCTTTTCCACTCCCTTTGCCTCTGTGGTTTTCCCTGCATCGCAATGTGCCTTATTAGGAAGGGTAATCATGCCCATTAAACTTTAGAAGCATCTGTCTCAGAGAGAAGACTGTGTTTCTGGTTCATCTCCTAAAACCCTATGGGGTTGCTGCCAAGGACTAGGGACCAGCATCCTGGAAAACATTCTTCTCATCCAAAGTGGGGTCACCTGCCCTTATCTTAGAGAGCAGAAAATGAGCTTCCAAGACAGAAAGGAAATACACCTGTTATGGTTCAAATATGTTCCCCAAAGTTTACATATTGGCAACACCTTTAAGAGGTGGTTAAGTCATGAGGGCTCTGCCTTGATGATGGATGAATGCCGTTATGGTTCCTTATCATGGAAGTGGGTTTTGTTTTTTTTTTTTCTTGACAGAGTTTCACTCTTGTTGCCCAGGCTGGAGTGTAATGGCATGATGTCGGCTCACTGCAACCTCTCCTACTGGGTTCAAGCAAGTCTCCGGCCTCAGCCTCCCAAGTAACTGGTATTACACGTGCCTGCCACCACCCCTGGCTAATCTTTTCATATTTTTAGTAGAGATGGAGTTTCACCATGTTGGCCAGGCTGGTCTCGAACTACTGACCTCGTGATCCACCTGCCTCGGTCTCTCAAAGTGCTGAGATTACAGGTGTGAGCCACTGCACCTGGCCGGAAGTAGGTTCTTGATAAAAAGATGAGTTATGAGTTGCACCCCCTTATCTCTCTCTCTCTTTCTCTCTCTCTCTCCCTCTCTCTCTCTCTCTCTCTCTCTCTCTCCCCCCCCTCTCTCCTCTCTCTCTCTTCTCTCTCTCTCTCTCACTTGCTTCTCCTTCTACTTTCACCACGGTATGACAAAGCAAGAAGACCCTTGCCAGACATAGTCTCGACCTTGGACTCCCCAGCCTCCAGAACTATAAGAAACAGAACTCTGTTCCTTATAAATTACCCAGCCTGTTATAGCAACACAAACAAACTAAGACAGTACCCAAGACCTCCTTTGCCAAAAGTCCTCAGAACATCTCCAATCCCTTGAATTGGCCAGGTTCCTTCAGAGCTTACTGCAGGAAGAATGCAGGCCAAGAACCTCCAGGAACTAGCAGGAGCTGGGAGGAGGAGGGACCCTTTCCTCTCCACACCTAAGAGCAAAGCTCTGCACCTGGACAACCAAAATTAGTCGGAGCAGAAGTTAACACTCTTTCTTCTCTCTGAGGGGAGCATCACCAATCTCTTGCCCTAGGGCTAGCGGCCTCTTCTCAAAAGAGCAGCTTAAAATAATAGAATGGGCATTGGTGTTAGGATCTGAAATTCTGGGTTTGAACGCTGGCTCCACCATTACAGTTTCTTAATTTTGCTGAGCCCCAGGAGTCTCACATGTAAAACAGGGATAATGATAAATTATGGAAGGAAATGAGATCATTGTTATAAAACATGATAATAGCTGGGGGTGGTGGCTCACACCTGTATTCCCAACACTTTGGGAGGCTGAGGCGTGTGGATCACTTGAGGTCAGGAGTTCGAGACCAGCCTGGCCAACATGGCAAAACCCTGTCTCTACTAAAAATACAAAATTAGCCAGGCATAGTGGCGGGCACCTGTAGTCCCAGCTACTCTGGAGGCTGAGGCAGGAGATTCGTCTGAGCCCGGGAGGTGGAGGCTGCAGTGAGCCGAGATTGTACTGCTGCATTTTAGCCTAGGTGACAGAGCTCAAAACAAAAAAATAAATTAAAATCAAATAAAACATGATCAGATACCATGAAACATAAATTTTCTTCACCAGGAATGTGGAAACAAAAGTTGACCATCATCAACATACCCACAGTATTGATACTAATAACAGCTATTCAATGCGTACTGTCAATGTTCTAAGGACGTCACACGCATTAACTCATTTTACCTTTACAACAGCCATAGAAGGCATATACTTTTGGATCCCATTGTATAGATGAGGAAACTAAGGGAGAGAGCAAGTGTAATAACGGGCCTGAGGTTACACAACTGGTCTGTGGCTGCATCAGGAAGAAGACTGTCTGATTCAAGAGGCACCACTCTTTGTCATCTGCCTGGCTTCATCCACTCTCCAGCCAGAGGTGGGCTAGACCTGGCAAGGCCTTGGGCAAACATTGGCAAGCTACTACTTTTGTCTTTTTACGTGACTTGATTGAAACGATCTGCCATTGTCAGGATATTTCTCCCCATCACAGACACATTGGCAGCAATTACAAGCTTATTATTAAATTCTTATTAACTGATGATGGGATTTTTCTTAAACCCACATTGCTTAAATTAACATCAACCATTACTCCTTTTTAATCTCGGAGTTCCATTTGCTGGCTGAAAGAAGAAGTCATGTGATCAGGAGAATAAAGAATGCTACTTATTGGTTGCAGTTCTTCTAGTCTGAGGGGCCAATATCATTCAGTCTTGCATAGGCCTGAGCTCATGCAGTTAAGTCATGTTGTGCAAATTTCAAGCTTTTACATAGATTCTACCGGGTGCTACTTGTTCCAAGTAAAGATTTTCCAATATCCAAATTCACACGTCCTACAGATAAAGTTTTCCAAAACATGCTGGCAAAGATGTGGAGCAATGGAAACCCTGGTAAATGATATAACCATTATAGAAATCAGGAAGATGGTTCGGCATTTTCTTACAAAGTTAAGCATACATGCCATACAACCTAACCTTTACACTTCTAGGTACTTACCCAAGAGGAATGAAAGCATAATATGTCCATACAAACACTTATACCCAAACATTCATAACATAATTATTAGTAGTATTGTTATTTTCAGACAGGGTCTCGCTGTATCACCCAGGCTGGAGTGCAGTGGTGTGATCATGGTTCACTGTAGCCTCAACCTCTTGGGCTCAAGCAATCCTCCCACCTCAGCCTCCTGAGTAGCTGGGACTACAGGCACATGCCACCACGCCTGGCTAATTTTTAATTATTATTTCTTTTTTAAAGATGGGGTCTCGCTGTTGCCCAGGCTGGTCTTGACTTTCTGGGCTCAAGCAATTCTCCCACACCAGCCTCCCAGAGAGCTGGAATTACAGGCGTGAGTCACTATGCCTGGCTAATTTCTTAATTTTTTGTACAAATGGGGTCTTCCTATTTTACCCAGGCTGCTCTCAAACTCCTGGGCTCAGTGATCCTCCCACCTCAGCCTCCCAAAGTGCTGGGATTACAGACATGAGGCACTACACCCAGCCTATAACACAATTATTCATAATAGTCAAAAACTGGGAAAAAAACAAATGTTCATCACAACAGTGAATGGATAAACAACGGAATACTTACCCAGCAAGAAAAAAATGAATTATTGAAACATGCGACATGAATGATTTAATATTAGTGTGCTGAGTCAAAGAAGCTAGACCAACAAAAAGAGTATATACTATTAGATCCCATTTATATAAAATTCTAGAAAATGAAATCCACTCTATAGTGACAGAAAGAAAATCAGTAGTTGCCTGGGGTTGGAAGACAAGAGAAGAATTACAATAGGTCTTGAGGCAATTTGGGGGCATGATGGATATTTTTATTACTTTGATTGTGATTTAGTAAATCACAATTAGATGGATATATATTAAAATATCGACACTTAAAATATGGACACATTATGATGTGTCAATTGTGCCTCATTAAATCTGAGAAAACAGAGGAGGAGATATTGGATCACAGGCCAATATACTTTATATCAAAGAGCAGATAAATTCAGGAATAAGTACAAGCAGAGCTTCTAAAACTATCAGGATATTTCTCAGCTCTCCTCTAGACGGTTTTGTTTTTGTTGTTTTGGGTTTTTTTGTTTGTTTGTTTGTTTGTTTGAGACGGAGTCTCATTCTGTTGCCAGGCTGGAACACAGTGGCATGATATCGGCCCACTGCAACCTCCGCTTCCTGGGTTCGAGCGATTCTCTTGCCTCGGCCTCCCAAGTAGCTGGGATTACAGGCACCTGCCACCATGCTCCGCTAATTTTTGTATTTTTTTTAGTAGAGACGGGGTTTCACCATGTTGGCCAGGATGGTCTCAATCTCCTGACCTTGTGATCCACCTGCCTCGGCCTCCCAAAGTGCTGGGATTACAGGCGTGAGCCACCGTGCCCGGCCAGGTGTGTGTTTGTCTGTTTGTTTGTTTTGATACCGAGTCTTGCTCTGTTGCCCAGGCTGGAGTGCAGTGGCACAATCTTGGCTCACTGCAGCCTCCACCTCCTGGGTTCAAGCAGTTATCCTGCCTCAGCCTCCCATACCCAGCTAATTTTTGTGTTTTTAGCAAAGATGGGATTTCACCATGTTGGCCAGGCTGGTCTTGAACTCCTGACCTCAAGTGATCTGCCCGCCTCAGCCTCCCAAAATGCTGGGATTACAGGCATGAGCCACTGCACCCAGCCAACTCTAGTGTTTGAGTGGTTCTGGAAGGTGGCTTCAGTCCAACCTACGGCACATAATGAAGGACTTGGTGACTGGCAGCTTTGGGATAACCTCTTTTAAGAGCTCAGTTACAAAAGAAGAAGAGTCTTCCCTGTCTGGATTCCAGTTTGAAAAAAGCCCAAAGAAGAACTCTAAATAGCCAACTTCTGTCCTGTGCTCTCCTTCGGGCCAACCACTGGGGCCAGAGGAAGGAGACAGAAGACAGCTCCATTTGGGACATTGCTCACCCTGGGGTTGTGGATTGGGTCTATTTCCAGAAGGGATAGAAGCCCGAACACAGTTTACAGAGAGGAATCAATGTGAGCCAAGAAAGTATTTCAAGTTTTTTCTAATCCCCTCTCTTCAAAGGGGCTAAAATAGATGTGTTTAAATACATGTAATATTTTTATTGTTTCATTTGCACAGACTTCTATGAATGAAGCAAAAATGTGCTCACCCAGAACTACTGAGTGATCCAAATGTGTGTGTCAGCCTGGTGGACATTTTTATGTTATCACTTAAGACTGGTCTAGGGAGGCTCTTTCCTATGTGAGGCCCTATGTCAAAGAGGACAAATCAATGGGACATGTCTCCATCCCCTCCCTCCTAAACACATAGTAGACGTCTAATAAATCAAAGCACTGTCTCACCAAAACGGGGCCTGGTGTCAGTCATTCTCAACCAAATCATCCTTCAGATATTCCTTACTGGTAAGCCCTATTGCCATTAGTTTTGTAAGCAGCCTCTCAGTTTGCCTTTGGGTGGAGCCTAGGATGACATTCCTCTTTGAAGAACTATCCTCTTTCCTCAATACCCCTTCTTACTCTTTTTTTATTTTTTAATAGACAGGCTCTCGCTGTGTTGCCCAGGCTGGAATGCAATGATGCAATCATAGCTTACTGCAGCCTTGAACTCCTGGGCTAAAGGGATCCTCCTGCCTCAACCTCCCAAGTAGCTGAGGCTAAAAGCTGAAACCACCACATCCACCTAATTTTTAAAATTTCATATAGAGATGGAATCTCACCATATTGCCCAGGCTGGTCTCAAACTCATGGGCTCAAGCAATCCTTCTGTCTCAGCCTCCTAAATTGGTGGGATTATAGGTAGGAGTGACCACACCTAGCCACTCCTTACCATTTCCTGCATATTCATACTCATTCTCCAATCTCCTTGCTATTTCAGGATCCCAATGTATGGTCCGTCTCAGATACCACCACTTGTTAGCAGCATACATTTGATCAAGTTACATAAACCCTCTGTACCATTGTCTCTTTATTGGTAAACTAGGGATAGTCAAAATACCTACCCCATAGAGTTGATGTGATTATTTAAATATGTGTATTTTTATATACACATATATATAACAGTATCTAATACATATGTAATATATATTTATAGATTTATATTTCTAATGTAAATATATACATATACATATACACACAAACACACACACACACACATAAAATAACATCTGGCCAGGCGTGGTGCCTCATACCTGTAATCCTAGCACTTTGGAAGGTCGAGGTGGGTGGATCACCTAAGGTCAGGAGTTCGAGACGAGCCTGGCCAACGCGGCAAAATCCCGTCTCTACTAAAACTACAAAAATTAGCTGGACATGTTGGTGCACACCTGTAATCCCAGCTACTCGGGAGGCTGACGCAGTAGAATTGCTTCAACCTGGGTGGCAGAGATTGCAGTAAGCTGAGATCGCATCATTGCACTACAGCCTGGGCAACAAGAGCGAAACTCCATCTCAAAAAAAAAAAAAAAAAAAAACAACTAACATGTAGTTAATGCTCCATAAATGTATGCTGGATCACTCTGGGTCCCCCTACTGCTTCAATTAAAACTTATCTATCCTGTGTACCATTCTTTATACTACTAACTATTGAATTTATCAGATACTTGAATTAATCTAGACTTAAAACTAATAATCATTCCATATTCTGCACATCCTTGGTAATATTTTTATTTTAAATAGATCTTTGACAACTTTGATTATAAAGGGTTACTAAGATGGATATTGTGGATATTAGCAGAGGGAAAAATTTTGCAAAAGTGAGAGACTTGAGATAGCCCAAAACCACACTCCTTAGGTGGTCATCTCCTTCACCTGTTTCTAGAATGTGTTTTATTGGTAGTGACTGTATTCATTTTCTATTGCTGAGTAACAAAATACCACACACTTAGCAGCTCAAAAAGGCCCACATTATCTTACAGTTTCTGTGGGTCAGGTACAGCTTGAGGAAGTCCTCTGCTCAGGGTCACACAAGGCTGCAATCACTGTGTCAGGAGGGCTGTGCTCTCATCTTAAGGCTTGACTGTGGAAGGACCTACTCCCACGTTCATTTTTGTTATGGGAAGAATTCATTTACCTGCAGCAGGGTGACTAAGGGCCCTGATTTCTTACTGGCTATAATCAGGGGGCTGCACTAAGGTCCTACAGACAATTTACAGTTCCCTGCCATGTTGCTGTCTCCACAGACAGTTCACGACATGACTACTTGTTTCTTTAGGATTGGTCAGAGAGTTTGTCTAGCATACTAAGATCGAGTTGTCTATAATGAAACGTTATAATCACATCTGTAACATCCCATTGCCTTTGCCATCTCCTATTGGTTAAAAGCAAGTCATGGGTCCCAGCTGCTCTCAAGGGGAGGGAATTACACCAGGGTGTAGTACCAGGGGGTGGCTACATGGTGGAAACTTAGCCTACCACAGCGAAGGTAGAAGTGAAGAGGTAGAGAAGATCTTAAGCCTTTCATATCCCCTCTCATATTTCTCTCTCTTCCATATTACTCTCTTCCCCTACCAACTCTCCTTCAATTTTTCTTTCCCTCTCTCTCTTTCATCCCAGCCTTTACACATAACTAACACTAGTTTTATTATTTTCTCTCTGTTATGAGACACATTTTACAAGCATACTGCTAATTCTCCTCAGGATTCCTAGGTTATTTATCAATGTAAGGAGGTTATATTAGTTTCCTATGGTTGCTGTAACAAATTACCACAAACTCAGTGACTTAAAATCACACACATTTATCTTCTTACAGTTCTGGATGTCAGAAGCCTGAAATCAGTTTCACTGGGATCAAATCAAGGTCTTCACAGGGCTGTGGTCTCTCTGGAAGCTCTACAGAGTAGAAAATCCATTTGGCATCCTATTCCAGCTTCCAGAATGGCATCCCTTGCATTTCTTGGCTCATGGCCCCTTCTTCCATCTTTAAAGCCAGCAACATAGCATCTTCAAGTCTCTCTCAGTCAAAGTCATCATATCACCTTATGTCTTCTTTGTAGAAGTAAAATCTCCTTCTGCTTTTGGTTTCTGTCTTATAAAGACCATTTGTGATCGCATTTAGGGCACATTCAGGTAATCCAGGATAATCTCCTCATCTCAAGGTCGCTAACTTCATCACATCTGCAAAGACCCTTTAGCCATATAAAGTAACATTCACAAGTTCCAGAGATTAGGACCTGGATAGCTTTGGAGATCATTATCAGCCTACTGCAGAAGGATTTATAAACCTTTCTCTGAACCTCTGGAGAAGGAAGAGTGGCTGAGAAGCAGAACTGTATTGATTTGCCATACAACAACTATCATGTGGAAGAGAGAATCTACCCTGTACTTTACTATCCCCAGTTAAAAACGCATCCTGGCTCAATATCCATAGAACTGATAGATCTGTGCTTGGAGAGCTCCACAGAATGCCAGGCACAAACAGAATCAGACAATTCTAGAGATAAAAGAACCTTTAAAGATCATCTTGCCCCACCCTTCTACCTTAAAAATGAGAAATCTGAGACCCAGAGGACAAAAACCGATTACTTAAGTCACGTGTGTGGTTTGGGGTGGATTTGAGGAAAAACACCAATCTCAGGTTCTTTCCATGATATCATAGTACCCCTCTACTGGAATTTTTGGGAGGTAGTTAAGGTATCTCCTCCACCAGACTGTGAGCTTTATGAGGGCATAAACAAGGAGTCAGAAAACGTGCTGCAAGGACTGAGAGTAAATATTTTAGACTTTCTGGTCCACAAAGTCTCTGTCACAGCTCAACTCTGCTGCTGCAACACAACAGCAGCCATAGACCATATGTAAGTAAATGGGCATGGCCTGGGCAATATGCAAATAAATGGGCATTGTATATATTTACATATATACAACATGTAAATCAATGGGTGTGGTGATATATAAATAAATGGGTGTGGCAATATGTAAATGAATGGACCTGGTTGTTTTCTAATAAAATTTTATTGACAAGAACAGGCGGTGGGCCAGATTTGGTTGGCCAGCCATAGTTTACTGACCGCTGACATATTTAATAGATAGCAGCAACCAACATTAATAGATTAGTATCTGCTAAGGGCTTGACTTGTATTATCTCATTTTGTCCTCATAATCTGCAGGGCATGTATTATTATCCCCTTTTTATGGATGATGAAACTGAGCCTCAGAGAGGTGGCAAAAAACACATTGTAATTGGCAGAGCTGGGATGAGGATCCAGACCCATCAGTTCAGATTCTCTGATTTTACCTCTAGGTTGGTAGCTCTCAACTGTGGATGCAATTATTATAGAATCACTTGGAGAGCCTGTAAACAGTATCAATGTCTGCACCCCATTTTAGACTGTTTAAGTCACATTCTCTAGGTGTGTTCCCTGAGTATCCATATTATTTTCATTATCCTCGCAATTCTAAACTGTGGCCAGAGTTGAGGACTGCTGCTCTGAGCTGTAATGTTTAATTGTGGGTTTAACGAAAAGACGACGATGAGGAGGATAAGAAGGAAGAGGAGGATGATAACAGGTGAGGAAGAAAGGGGAACTCAGGCCACAATATCAGAGGCACACAAGAACATCGTCCCTTAAAAAACAAATCAATGTACAAAATCCACAAAATTTACAGAACCAATAAAATGAGGAAGACAGGTGATTAGAATTACAAAAGGAATTGTTGCTTGAATGTAAGAATTCTCTGCAGGGTTCTTTTAACACATATTTCCTTTGGGATGATTAAATGCACATCTAGAGACCACTAATTGCTTGAGAGAGAGTCTGGGAGGTGGGGAGGATGGCAGAGGTTTTAAACATTAAGATCTTTGGTGACACTAGTTGATGATTAGCAGACATGAAAATCAAGAACATCTCAAATTATAGCATGGAAATGAGAAAGCACACCTTAATGACCCGGATTTTGGACTTGTCTCTCCTCAACATTGCTGGGTGCACCTGCACACTATGACTATTAAGGAAATTAACACCAGAGTACCAAGACAGTGGGATTAACAACTGCCCCAAAGGCCTTGACATCTACCTTTTGGCTTTAAATCCCTAAACTCTATATAAGATGAAATTTTTTTCTCAAAAACCCTAAGAATGGAAGCAATTGTTTCTGGGTCCATCCTTGTTCGTGGCAGGGGATGGAGTGAAGGTGAGAAACAGGAAAACGTTGCTGTTTCGAATCACTGAGCCAAAATAGATTGGATGTGTCTCCTGTCAAGGATGAATTAATGCCTTAGGCCATTAAAATTCTTGTCATTTTACCAAGGCTTTTATGGCTTCTGATTTCATATTTGAGCAGGAGGAGTTGGAGGAAGAGTCTACTCTAAGACAAGAGTAGCCATAGACAAAGCAATACTCATGTCCTCTGTAGGATTACAAGATTTAGCAAATAGAAATACGGGATGCCCAGTTACATTTGAATTCCAGATAACCAATGAATTTTTTTTTTTTTGAGACAGAGTCTCGTTCTGATGCCCAGGCTGGAGTGCAGTGGTGTGATCGTGGCTTACTGCAACCTCTGCCTCCCGGGTTCAAGCAATTCTCCAGCCTCAGCCTCCTGAGTAGCTGGGATTACAGGTGTGTGCCACCACACCCAGCTAATTTTTGTATTTTTAGTAGAGACGGGGTTTCACCATGTTGGTCAGGCTGGTCTCAAACTCCTGTCCTCAGGGGATCCATCCACCTCAGATTCCCAAAGTGCTGGGATTATAGGCACGAGTCACTGCGCCCAGCCCCAGTGAATAATTGTTAGTATAAATGTGCTCCAAATATTGCATAGGACGTATGGAAAAATTACTTGTTGTTTATCTAAAATTTAAAGCTAACTGGGCATATTGTTCTTACCTAGCAACCCTAGTTCCTCTCTTCACACCTGATTCCTTAGTCCCAGAATAAAGGCACATTTTGAGATGTTTATTTGATTACAGTGACTCTACCACCGTATAGGAAGGCAACTGTGGCTCTATGAGCATCATATCCTATCAAGAAAAAGATTGCATTTCCCAACTTGTCGTAAGAACAATAATAACCAACATGTGAGGTGCTTCTGAGACAGGAATACTGGGTGATCCCAGGAGAAGGAGAAAAATATCAAACAGCAATTTCACATAGCACCAAGAAAGGAGCTGTGAATATCAGCCATAAGGGCAAAGATAACCCTGGGCTGATAAGAACCTAACAAGCAGGATGGGAGCTAAGCTGGTTGAAATCTGCTAAGTCCAGCATGGCACTGGATTAGTCCCAGGCCCTATCCCAGGTCTAACTACACACTAATTACCATACTAAATCACTCCCCCACCAGTGCCATGACAGATCAGACATGCCCACATTTAGTATGAAAATGGTGGCACCCCAGTTCTAATAAATCTCCACCATTTTTCCTAAAAGAGCAAGCCTCATGATTATTCTACTTCCTAATTAGAAGAGCCCATAAAAATAGAAAACCCAAACTCCTTTGTGCACAAGTTGTTATCACAAGCACTCCTGCACTTCTCTCTCAAGTGTGTGCTTTCACGTCACAATAAAGCTTTCCTGCCTTTTGCATAATTTCCACTCATCCTTGAATTATTTCTCGTGATGGTCTCAAGAACCTGCACACCGGCTGGGGCTGGGGTCTTACCAGCATTCAGAGACCACCTAAGCCCTCTGGCAACACTTCCCTCATAGCTGTAAGTAAGGGCAGGCGCAGGATGTAAACCTTGAGAGCCCTGCTCCAAAGTCCATAGGTGAATGCAGTGAAAAGTTCTCTACAGGATAGCCGTAGGTAGGTCTAGACTCTTCTAATACTTGCCCGTCACTTTGCTCTCTTCTGTAAATCTTGTTCTTGCAAATGGAATGTGATAGCCCACTAGGCCAGGTCATTATCAATGTGTCTTAGTCCATTCAGGCGGCCATACCAAAAGATCACAGACTAGTTGGCTTATATACAGCAGGCATTTATTTCTCACTGTTCTGGAGGCTGGGAAGTCCAAGAGCAGAGCTCTAGCAGATTCAGCATCTGCAGAGGGTGCTTTTCTGGTTCACAGATGGCATCTCCTCACTGTGTCCTCACATGGCAAAAGGGGGCAAAAGAGCTCCCTGGGGTCCTTTTTAAAAGGACACTAATTCCACTCATGGGGGCTTCACGCTCATGACCTAATCACCTGACAAAGGTCTTGCCTTCTCTAATAACATCACATTAGGCATCTGAATTGAATATACGGATTTTACCTAAACATTCACCCTATAGCACAACACAACCTCATCAGGGCAAATAAGAATTTAGAACACTAGACTCACCCTTTATTCTCTGCCCAAGGTGGGAAGAGATGAGCCTTTCCATAACTCTGACTGGTTCCAAGCTCCTTGTCTAGGCCTCTGTGATTCACTCTGGAGACAAACAGAGGCCAGTGGACACTGGTTCACATTTCCACATGGCTGGGAGGCCTCATAATCATGGCAGAAGGCAAATGAGGAGCAAAGTCGCATTTTACATGGTGGCAGGCAAGAGAGTGTGTGCAAGGGAAAGCCCCTTTATAAAATGATCAGATCTTGTGAGACTTATTCACTCTTCTGAGAACAGCATGGGAAAGACCCAACCCCATGATTCAATTACCTCCCACTGGGTCCCTCTCATGACATGTGGGAATTGCGGGAGCTACAATTAAAGATGAGATTTGGATGGGGACACAGAAAAACCATATCAAGCAGCCTCTCAGGTAGGCACTTTTCTCCCTCATTCTCAGAAGCATCTATCTTGGCTTGGTATTGCAGAGTCCTCTTTGTGACTCTGAAAGAGGGAAAGGCCTCAAGCAACTTGGAAAAGCTCACCTAAGTCTTGAGTGTGTCTCAGTTTTCCAGCTGCAATACAGGGATAACAGTAATAGCTACTCCCAGGCTTGCTTTGAGGATAGGAAGGCTCAGACCATAGGAAGTGTCTACAAGGGTGTCTGGTATACAGTATGTACTCAACAGATGTTGACCCTTAATCATATGCTCAGGGTCAGGGAGGTTAAATCAGATCTGCATTCCCTCTCTTGCAAAGCAACCATACTGCATACCCCGTGTCAAATGATATTATTTCGCTCAAGAATCTAGCAGAAAACTAGACTCACTCACCCTTTATTCTCTGTACAAGGTGGGAAGAGATGAATCTGTCCATAACTCTGACTGGTTCCAGACTCCCTGCCCAGCCCTCTGTGATTCACTCTAGAGACAAACCGAAGCCAGTGGACACTGGCTAAAAATGTGAACTTTGCCTAGAAGAAAATTTGAGGGGAAAAAAAATATTACACTGTCATCTTTTGCTCTGCACTGTATGAGTTTCTGTCTCTTCTTGTTAAAAACAAAGCACTAGCTTCTGGAAGGGCTGTTTCTTTTATCAATAATGATGTCTATTTTTTGAAATGAATATTTATCCTTTGAAGCAGCCCAGCCTCTGAACCATCCCACCCATTTATTTAATTAATTCTTTCAATTTGCATTTATTAAGTACCTGCCATGTAGCAGGCTCAAGGAACTGTGGATTTAGCAACAAACAAAGCCGACCACAGTCCTGCTGTAGTGGAACTGAGATTCCAGTGGGGAAAATACAGAAAGGACAAACTACAGGTAAGTAAATTGTAAGTTGGAATGTGCAAGAGTTATAGGAGAAAATAAAGAGGTGACGAGAGATAGAGAGTGCTGGGAGGAAAGAGAAAGGGTGGGTAACAGAAAAGGCCGCCCTTTCAAAGACTTCCTTATACCACGCACAGTGGCTCACACCTGTAATCCCAGCGCTTTGGGAGGCGAAGGTGAGTGGATTACTTCAGGCCGGGAGTTTTAGACCAGCCTGACCATCACAGTGAAACCCACGTCTCTACTAAAAATACTAAAAATCAGCTGGGCGTGGTGGTACATGCCTATAATCCCAGCTACTTGGGAGGCTGAGCCACAAGAATCGCTTGAATCAGGGAGGCAGATGTTGCAGTGAGCTAGGATCATGCCACTGCACTCCAACCTGGGCGACAGAGTAAGGCAAGGTCTCAAAACAAAACAAAGACTTCTCTTACAAAGGCGGAAGGGACGGAGTGCCTGTTACTGATACCTGGAAGCTGACCATGATGAAAGCTCAGCTGACGGGTGCCTCTCTCTAGGACCTGGAAGTTGAACAGAGGGTGAAAAGACAGCGATCTTCAAAGATACTCCAGTAGCTGAGGCCGACTTAGTAGTACAAGTAGTAGCACAATTGCAAAATGACAAGGAATCAGGGCAACCACACCAGCGGAGACATCCCTGGCTGGCTGGTGCTGGGGCCAAGTCCTGGCCAGGCCTTGCCTCCTCTGCTTCCTATTTGTTTCCTAAACTATAGGAATTTCACTAGCATCTATTCTGTTGTTGTGTCTGCAACCAGAAACTCTCACCAGTACAGTTCTGCAGAAGAAAAAAAAACTAGATTTTTTTTAAGTCAACTAGATGATACACATTGAAGTTTTAGAGGATTCTCTATACTTACAACCCCAATTTTATGGTAAAACAGTCCAGAGAAACATTAGCAACCCACGTAAGTCTTTTTCCCCTCGGGACACTTTTCCAGGGAGATGACACAAATAAGAAAACAAGTGTCATCAATTATTATTTGTTCTGGGCAAGGAGAGGAGGGGATAAAGGAAAAGTACGCTCCAGGCTGCAACAATTTGAACGAGAATAAGCAGAAACCTGGTGAATAACCAGGAGACTTGCTTGGATATTTTAAGCTTCCCATCCTTCAATAATGGATTATCTTATGCAGACTGACGATGTAATAGTTCCATGGGTTTTTTTTTCTTATCCCCCATGAAGAACCAAGATTATGCATTTTCCCCTCTGCCAGATACACACAAAAAAAGCAGGACACCAAAATGGGATCTATGCAGTGTGGGGGAGAGTCAATTTCTCTCTCATCATGGGATCTCTCAGCAGGTAAATATTGATTACATTGTCCTAGCGCCTCAAGCCATTATTTCTGATACAACTGCTTGCTTCCAGATATGAATTTCTCCCCCTCATCTCCATGGGGTATCAGACAGAATGGGGGGGAAATTTTCCCTAAAGAAGCTTGGCAGAAAAACACCTTCTAATTATGAGCATTTAATTCACATCCCCAATACTGATATCCTTGGGTAATAACAGCAAGTATTCACCCTGAAGATAATTCTTCACTCAATACCACCTGCTGTTCAGGAAAACAGAGCACCAGCCCTAACCTGGAAGGTAGAGAAAAGGCCAGAAACCCTTTGATTGTTGAAAAACATGCCAGAGGCCTGGTGCTGTTGGTTTTTATATGAATTTTTGATGCAACCTGGGGATCTTTTGGGTAGTGACGGTATTGGGGTGAGAAGATGGCAGGCTATGTTACAGTGGAATTGGCAAGAGCTGGTGATTAAACCTGTAACCCCATACATGGTGCTAACACTATTTTGCTGATATCCTAGAAGGTGCTCACTGTCAAATCCTGTCTTGAGCAGAAATGCATCCCAGGCAAGGTTTATGCACAGTGCCCAAGGACATCCTCCCCTGACAACAGCTCTGTGGTCATGAGCAGGAGACAGAAACAAATGTTGAGAGTCTTGGTTTCATGCTCATTGGAAGAATCTCCATCTTCAGAGCCTAAGTGCCTACCAAGTTCCAAGTGCTCATGATAAAACTGCAAGAAGCACAAATTCAATGGAAGAAATTTCCCTGCCTTAGTTTGGGTTCCACCTAGCAATATGGAGCACATACCTCAGAATTATTTGGCAACCCTAGGACTGCAAAGGTTACGGTATTTACCCACCAATTCCATTTGCCACTGGGCGACCTCCAGGGGCATTAACTCCTTGGCCTTACCAGCCTGTCCTTTGTGCTGGGTGTCTGATCTTGTGGCCAGAAAAGAAAAGCCCTCAAGAAGAAAGCTGGAAATATTAATTAAGTAATCTTCAGCTTGCAAAGGAGAGTACCCAGGGGATGTGGGTGGAGTACCGAGAACATCTGCTCTAGCCCCCTCAGTGTATTTGGGCGATCTGTTGTTAAAGAGCCCAATTCATGTGTTGGCCCATAATTAGTCATTTAGTATGACCAAAAGAACCCTAATTTGTACTGCAGAAAGGAAGAACCCTATGTAAGCTCCTTAAACTTTCCAAAAGTGGTCTTTTTATCTGCCACGTAAGAATGTCTTTCCTATTCACTTCATGGAATTATGATGAATGCAGTTATGTTGCCCCACCTCCAATCTTGCTAAAACTATTCACTGACTTCCAGCATCTCTTAAGATTAAAGCCTAAACTCACTGTGTGGTCCACAAGGCACTGTATGATTTCTCTCTCTCTCTCCATCCATATTCCCTCCGCAACTGCCCACTTCTTGCACCTCCTCTCATGTCCTCCCCACCTCATTCTGTGTGCTCAGTCTTCCAGTGACCATCCCTTCCTCTCTGAGGGTCACTTACTCCCTCCCACCAAGTGTTCTTTGCACATGTGTGCTCCTCTGTCTAGAATGCTTGCCATCACAACTACCACCATTATCGCCATCTCCTTTATCCTGTCAATTCATATCCATACTAGAGTTTTAAGTGCAAACATCACACCTCCAGAGAAGCAATACTGGAGGTTTAATTCTGAGGTTAAAATTGTCATACTCCCTGTAGGCATCAGTAGAATACTCTCAGAGGGAAGAATTGTGAATGCATCAGAAGCCTAAAAAATGGGCACACTCTTTGACCCAACAATCTACACGTAAGAATTTGTTCTCAGCAAATGCTTCCTTCTGATGCAGGTAAAAAGATCAAGGGTTTTTATTTCAGGAAGGATGATGGAAGGGAGAGAAGGTAAAGGAAACCAGGAAAGAAAGGAAACAAACTAAATATCCAACACTAGGTGATTGACTTAATACTATATACATACTGACACGATTTGGCCATGTCCCCATCCACATTTCATCTTGAATTGTAGCTCCCATAATTCCCATGTGTTGGGGGAAAGACCTGGTGGGAGATAATTGAATCATGGTGGTGGCTTCCCCTATACTGTTCTCATCGTAGTGAATAAATCTCATGAAATCTGATCATTTTATAAGGGGTTTCCCCTTCCACTTGGCTCCCATTCTTTCTTGCCTGCCACCATGTAAGACATGCCTTGCTCTTCTGCCATGATTGTGAGGCCTTCCCAGCCATGTGGAACTGTGAGTCAATTAAATCTTTTTTTCTTTATAAATTATCCAGTTTCAGGTGTGTCTTTATCAGCAGTGTGAAAATGAACATATATATATATATATCTCCAATGGAATACTACTACTCAACCATGAAAAATGATGATACATATGTATAATTATTGATCTAAAAAGAGGTTTACAACATATTACTAATTTGAAAAATGGATCACGGAATCCTATATTGAGTACTACTATGTTCTGTAGGTTCAGCAAGATCTCAAACATATTGGAGGGATGTGTTTGCAAGCATGACCACAAAATGTTTGGCAAAATTTAAAATGAGTTTCCTCTCTTCTCCTCCTCCTCTTCCTTTGATTCTGTGTTATCTAGGTTTTCTACATCAAACTTAATAAAAAGGGATCAATTCTGAAGAAGAAGTAATAAACTTGACGCATTCAGCCACCCCAAAAAATTGCCCTTTCAGTACTCTGCATCTTTCCCTTGGCTGAGAGGAAGAAAAACACATGACTGGGATTGATCATAGAGAAACAGAACAATCCAAGGCAAGGGAAAATTAGGGACTGGTTTTCTCTCTTCCACTTTTCTCCTTTTCAACCTCTGTCTTTGTATGAATGACTCCTTCTCCAAGACCCTTTCCTCTCCCCACACACAATTCCATGTAACTCCAAGTGCCAACTAAATCAGACAGGAAAGGCAGAAGATGAAACCTCAGACTAAGAGGTTCTCCATCCTTCACACTCATGGATATTTCCGTAAGGTTATAACCAATTCGAGGTACCTTAGTTCCCTTTCATCTGCTCCTCTGTCAGAGCTATCCTGAGGAGTTCACAGTCTTGGAAAACAGAGGCCAGGATGGTCGGAACCAAAAGGAGATAAACATATGTTTGTGCAAGCTGAAAAACTGTCCTATGTGGAACAGTCAAATCAATAAAAGCAGTTTCAGACAAGCACTACAGAGAAAAACTGTTAATTACTGGTATTACCATTGATATGTATTCATCTGAGACTTCTGTTCAGGAAAGGTAATTGTTTGGTCCCATTACATAACCAAAATCAAGAGAATTTACAAAGAAAGGTGGGGGAAAACATTCTCAGCTCAGACAAAGGGATTGAAAGAAAACGAGACAAGCGATATTTTCTGGGGATTTACTGAGACAAATCTGCACAGAAAAGAATATGAACATGCTCAGTTTCATACAAATATCACCCATTCTCACATGGCTTTATTCTCTGCATATAAATTTCAAGTTCGAAAGAGCTCAGACAGAGACCCTTTTAAGAGACTTCTCTGCACTCAAAAGGTTTCCTCCTTATCAAAAGTAATTTTTGTTCTTAGTTAAGTCCTTTGGAAAAAATATATATATTATAATACAACTGTAGAGCTTAATGCCACAGAGTGAGGACTCTGTAATCCTGAAGACCTAGGTTCAAGATCCATTTCTTCCCCAACGTAGCTCAGTGACACTTGGCAGGTTCCTGAAGGTTTCTGAGCATCTTTCCTCACATGTAAAATGAACATAATACTACCTCATAGAGATGTGTAAATCTAAATCTACATGAAGCACTCCATCAGTCAGTGTCTGCACAGGAAAAAGAAACCACTTGAGCATTTCGAACAGCAGGAATTTTTTTAAAGACGGAGTTTCGCTATTGTCACTCAGGCTGGAGTGCAGTGGTGCAATCTCATTTCACTGCAACCTCCACCTCCCAGGTTCAAGGGATTTTCCAGCCTCAGCCTCCTGAGTAGCTAGGATTACAGGTGCCCGCCACCACGCCTGGCTAATTTTTATATTTTTAGTAGAGATGGGGTTTTACCATGTTGGCCAGGCGGGTCTCAAACTCCTGACCTCAGGTGATCCGCCCGCCTCAGCCTCCCAAAGTGCTGGGATTATGGGCGTGAGCCACTGTGCCTGGCCAGCAGGATTTTAACACAGGGAATTAGCTGCACAGGTGACAACGCACTGAGATGCTAAATGGGACAGTGAGGCAATCCTATTTTAATGCAATACCTTTAAAAGCCTAGACAGATGCAGAAAAAGATTCCATGATGAAGAAAATAGCAAAATTCTAAATAAAGACAGGATCCAAATCTGCAGTTGCAGAATCCAGTGTCATTTGCTTCATCTGGCCATGTCAGACATTAATAAACAACAGAAATCTCCTACAACACCTGGGGCAAGAGACAAAGGGAGAAGGGGTATTAACAAAGCCCAGGGCAAAGGCTAGGCCCATCCCATGGGATCTGGAGCCACAAAGGAGACACAGCTGCTGCAGAGATGCCAGGGGAGACAAAGAGGAAGCAACGCCATGGTTTATCGCTTCCTCCTTCATCCTAGGCTTCCATCAGCACTTCTCATTAACCAAGTTCAGATGCAAGTCCACCCAGTGTGGGAGCCTGGAACTGTGTCTGCAGGAAGAGGACAAAGGGTGGATCTGAGGTCAAACAGGACCAGGAAGGCTGGGGTTCTTCACTCAGTTTCTCTCCCATCTCGAATGTCCTGAAGTAACTACTCCATTCATAAAGGTGGGGATAAGAGATCAATTCTGAACATGTTTTAAAGAAGGCATTTGAAGATAATTTTTTGATGAGTTGAATGTGGAGGGGAAGAAAGAATGACATCAAGGCTTTGGGCCTGAGCCTCAAGAAGCATGGCATTGAGTATTAGCTGAATCTCTGTATTAACTGAAATTAGGTGAATTGTGAGTGAGGTATGCTTGGGTAATGGGAATTCATAAGTCTGGCATCATACATGCTGAGTTTGAGATGTATATTAGTTCGTTCTTACACTGCTATAAAGAACTACCTGGCCAGGTGCAGTGGCTCACATCTGTAATCCCAGCACTTTGGGAGGCTGAGGCAGGTGGATTACAAGGTCCAGAGTTTGAGACCAACCTAACCAATATAGGGAAACCCCATCTCTACTAAAAATACAAAAATTAGCCAGGCATGGTGGCAGGTGCCTGTAATTCCAGCTACTCAGGAGGCTGAGGCAGGAGAATCACTTGAACCCCAGAGACGGAGGTTGCAGTGAGCCAAGATCACGCCACTGCACTCCAGCCTGGGCAACAGAGCAAGACTCTGTCAAAAAAACAAAACAAACAAACAAAAAAAACCCTGAGATTGGGTAGTTTATAAAGAAAAGAGGTTTAATTGACTCACAGTTCCACAGGCTATGCTTATGCAGGAGGCATGACTGGGGAGCCCTCAGGAAACACAATCATAACAGAAGAGGAAGCAAGTACATCTGCACATGACAGCAGGAGAGAGAGTAAAGGGGGATGTGCTACACACTTTCAAACAAACAGATCGCCTACAGACTCACTCACTATCTCAAGAACAGCAAGCAGGAAATCCACCCCCATGATTCAATCACCTCCCACCAGGTCCCTCCTCCAACACTGGGCATTATAATTCAACATGAAATTTGGGTGGGGATACACAGCCAAACCATATCAAGATACCACATACAAACCCAAGTGAAACAGTCAAGAGGCAGTTGGATAGATGAGTCTAGAGCCCAAGAAATAGGTCTATGCTTGAGATGTAGCTCTATTTACATATAAAAATATTTAGAAATATTGTTTCACCAGCTTCATGTATTCATCTAAGTACTTCTGGTTATAATCAGAAATCCAGCTCCAGCTAGTTTAAGAAAGAGCAGGAAATTTACTGAACCACAGACTTGAATGCCCAGACGCAATGGTTTCAGATATAGGCAGATCCTGGGGCTCAAACATTGTCAAGGGTCTCTCTCCATCTCTCAGTTTTCTGCTTTTCCTCCTTGTTGGCTCCATATGCAAACAAGCCCACCTGCTGTGATGGGAGACACAGCGACAAAAAGTACTAATACATTCTTTTTTATTGAGACAAAATTAGCATAACCTAAACTAATCATTTTAAAATGTACAATTCAGAGGCATTTAGTACATTCACAGTGTTGTACAACCATCACGTCTATCTGGTCTCAAAACATTTTCATCACTTCAAAAAGGGAAACCACACCCATGAACTGATCCCTCCCTCACCTCCCTTCCCTCAGTCCCTGTTTTCTGTCTCTGCAAATTTGCTTATTCTGCATATTTAATATAATTGCGATCATACAATCTATGGCCTGCTGCCTCTAGCTTAGTGCACTTAGCAGAATGTTTTCCAGGTTCACCCATGTCGTTGCCTGTATCAGTACTTCATTGCTTTTCATGGTCATATAATATTCCATTATATGGAGATATTACATTTTGTTCATTCATTTGTCAGTTGATGAACACTTGAATTACTTCCCATTTGAGCTATTGTGAATTTTACTGCTATGAAATTCATAAACAAGTTTTGTTTGAATGCCTGTTTTCAATTACTTTTGGCATATACCTAGGAGTGAAATTGCTGGGTTATACGATAATTCTATGTTTAACTTTTTGAAGAACTGTCTTATATGGTCCTAGCAACCACCAGAGGAATAGAGTTTCTCCCTCCAGAAAGATCCAGAAAAGTACTTTTGAGTCTCAGTTAGGCTTTTGAGTCTCATTGTATCTTTGGTCACATGTCTATCCCTGAACCAATCACTGTGAACAGGAAGATGAAACACTCTTTGATGAAAATATGTCCACATCTACAGCGAAGAAAGCTCTCTACCCAAACCATATGAAGTGAGGAAGGCGGATAGGTGATTCATTCAAAGGAAAGTCAAAGTGGTATTAGCAGGAGAGAAGAGATAACTGGAAGACCAAAACAAGAGATGTTCACCTCACCAAGAAAGCAATAAATAACTGCTTTAGATCATCATGTGAGAATGTGGTATGGGCACTTATGTCAAGCACCATAATACTCTGCAGAGAGTATTAGTATCCCCATTGCACAGATGAGAAAAATGAAGCTCAGAGAATTTAAGTAGCTTGTTTAAGTTCACACTCTTAGAAAGTGGTTGAGCTGGGACATGAACCCATGTCTGTCCAATGCCAAAGCTCCTATCCATGCTGGTGCTTTGCTGAGTGGAAGGCATGAAATAATCTGGATGACTGCTTGGTGAAGGGTCAATGTCCTAATATTCACCATGCTAGGTACCAAAGTTTGTATTTTTTTTTTTTTTTTTTTTTTGAGACGAGGTCTTGCTCTGTCACCTAGGCTAGAGTACAGTTGTGCAATCATAGTTCACCGCAGCTTTGACCTCCTGGGCTCAAGCAATCCTCTCACCTTCGCCTCCTGAGTAGATGGGACCACAGGTGTGCTCCACTACTCCCAGCTAATTTTTAAATTTTAAGTAAAGACAGAGTCTCACCATGTTGCCCAGGTTGATCTCCAATTCCTAGACACAAGGGATCCTCCCACCTCAGCATCCCAAAGTGCTGAGATTACAGGCATGAGCCACTGTGCCTGGCCCAAAAATCTGCATATATTCATTCACAGACACACACACATATTTCCCAGAGGTGATGAGCAGAATATACATAACCCTCTGTCTCCCATCACATGACACATAAAGCCAATGTAAAGGATATTCTTTTTTCTCCTCATTAAAATCAATGACTAAATCCCTTACCAGTCAATGGATCTCCCAAAGCAGTCAGAACTCCAGAAGTCCACTTGGGCACTTTCTCCCCTACACAGTGAAATCTGTTGTCTCTTCAAAGACTGTGAAAATCAAACGTCATTTGCCAGGCTTCTCAGGTCCATCAGAAGTGGAACTTCAGTTGTTGAGCCATATTATTTCTCTTGAATATCAAAACTTTTTTCCTAAAGCATTTAATTGGACTCAACCCTAAAGGATTGCTTTTCAGAAATGCCAGGAATCTGCCGAGTCTCTGTACTCTGGGCGAAATACCAGTCCTGTTGTTAACATGGTACCTTGTCTCCCTCCTCTGTCTGAGCTGGGAACAGGAAGAAACCTTACATTACAATGGTGATCTCATAATAAGATTGTACTTTTTTCTGCACATTACATCTCAAGGGATCATTGTCATTTGTCTCCTGCAAATGACAATCCAGCTTCTCCGGGCCCCCTAGTTGCTCGGTGAGAAATGTTACTGAACAGCTTGTCTCTGATGGTGTTTTATAATTGCAGCAGAAATCCAATGTTAATAGAGCTGTCTGACTGAAGAGGTGATGGGCTCCTGTGTATCCACATCTCTACCCCAAAGGCTCAAAAGTATGCCTGATGTTTATTCATTCTGATATTTTGTATATATACATAAAAATAAGTATTGATTTTGATGATGCACAAATATGAGACTATCACAGTCTCCATGGAAAAGGATCATCCTGTTTATTCTCCACTAGACATTCTATAGCTCTATGCTGTCATAATTTTTAAGCTCTTTCCTTTTTTTCTGAAATATCCCTCCCCTTGTCTCCGCTTATCCAAATACACCCTTTGGTTGCCTTCTGAGACCACTCCAGCTTACAATGATTTCACCCTCCAATGGCACTTGACTGTACCTTCCATTTGCAAATCACTCATGGGCTTTCTTGTGACACTGCCTGTGTCCTTCAACAGAGCTGTTTTTACTGTTCACATTTTTTGTCAAGGTCCTGACCCTAGCTTTAACTTTATCCTGACTTAGAGGAAAATGGACTCTTAGAGGGGAAAAAACAAACGATTAAGAGGGCTGAGAATTCTCCCTTCTTCCCCTACACTCCCTTTATCCACCACTCATCCCCAACCACACTGTTGGATGTTATATATCTCCACGGAAGCCCCAAACAATGGCTTACATTAACTACAGAGTTCTTAAAGGTATTGAAAAATATTCCATGAATTATCAGGGGCTAAGCAAAGCAGGAAAGGGATGGAGGTCAATTAATGACAAAGACAGTGAGTAGAAGACATTCACCTGTTTCAGGATCATAGCTTTACCTGGCTTAGATAAACCATGAAAATAACTCCCTGTGTGGCTGTCCATGGTTCCTGAAAGCTCTGCCGCCACAGATAACTTATCACCTATGATTGCCTTGGCCTTTAACTCTCTAACTGCAGGTACCATTGATTCTATTCATGTGGTTTGACCCCTAATTTAGCCTGACTTCAACTAAAACGTCTTCTGAACAATCTGTTTCCCAGATCAGCGGTCTGGGGAAGCAGCAGTGAATAAAAGTATGGACTCTGGATCAGACTGCCTGGGTTGGAAGCCCAGCTCTGCCATATGAAGAAAGCTACTTAATGCCATCTGTCATCTGGGCATAGTAGTACTATGTACTTCGTGGGGTTGTTTAAGGAATTAAATGAGAAAGTCTATATAAAGAGTTTAGCACAGTCCCTGACACATAGTTAAGTTCCCAATAAATTTAGCTTTTTATCATAATGATGGTAGCTTGGATCCTTAACTACATGTAAGGTATTTAAAGAAAGACACTGAATCTTATTCTTCTTCACCCTCTATATGCATATAGAATATGAGGATGGGTGAAAGCTTTGAAGTAATTCAGAATGGATCCAAATTTTGGCTTCACGGCATAGTAGCTGTGTGATATTAAGCAATTTACTTAACTCTCCTGAGCCTCCCTTTCCTAATTTATAAAGTGGATTAAATTATATCCATTTGTCAGAGCTTTAAATATTCTAGAAGATACATGTAGACACCTGGATTAAAACAGGTGTGCAATAAATAGTGATCATTGTGTTTCTGCCTATGAATCTGAAATGAATGCAAAAAAGTTATTATTTCTGATCATCTATCACAATCTGTGAGAGTCAGGAGGGCATATTAAGGATGAGCAGTGCAGATTTGATGCTTCCTTTTGGGAGGTGCATTTCTCTGGAAGAGTTTGATGACATTCCTTTGTATGGTGGATCAATTATTTAAGGTTGCTAGGGCCTTATTTATCAACTCAATTTCTTTACAGAGAAGATAATTTCATATGGAGGAATTCTGATCATACCTCTGCACACATTAATATGGCTGTGTAGCCCAGGTAACAGGTCAAAATGGGACTCAGTAATGACTATACATTATTCTGCATGGGAAAAAATATTTCTAATTGTGAATCTGGTGCTATCATTCAAAGTATTCAATGCCAGGAGTGTTGAATGTAAGTACTTGAGTCAGATTCCTGTTAACTGACATAGTTTTAGAGAAATGTGGAGACTGTCAAAACTGCATTTGTAGGTTATAACTCTGGAAATCATTCCCATACTAATAAACCCCTTCTGAGGCACCTCCACTAGCAGACAGTTCTTTGGAGGTTAAAGGAAGAATTGTCCATTGCACTTCATAGTTCCAACTGTGTGTCAATTAGGACCAGATGGTAAATGGCAAAATAAATGAGGACAGCAAGACATGACTTCTAGGTAGACTATATGCCAAGTAAAATCCTCTTAAAAATGCCTCCTTTAGCATGAAGTGTTATTTTCCCATCTAGGGCATACCCCTCCATTTATCAAGCATGATCTAAAGAATAAACTTCAGATGTGTTTTCAAAGGAGGAGAGCCTCAGACAGAGTTCCTGCTAGTCACTCTGCTCTCATGAAAATAATTCATCTGTGGGAAACATGGCACCACTCTATGCTCTGCTCCTAGGTTCTTTACCCAAGCACGAGTAGGACATGCAAACCTAAGGTCCCAAATACCTAAGATACAGAAAGTTAAAAGTGACCATATAGAAAGGTTGTTCTCCCCAACCCAAATACCTTCTGCTGCTTCCACCACCCTGAGAGTATCTGTAAAGGTCTCAAACACGTTCTCAGAAGAAAATGCTGGCCAGGCACAATGGCTCATGCCTGTAACCCCAGCACTTTGGGAGGCCAAGGCAGGCAAATCACTTGAACCAGTAGTCCAAGACCAGCCTGAGTGACATGATGAAATCTCATCTCTATAAAAAATGTAAAAATTAGCCAGGTCTAGTAGTGTACACCAGTTGCAGCTACTTGGGAGGCTGAAGTGAGGGGACTGCTTGAACTTGGGAGGCAGAGATTGCGGTAAGCTATGATCACACTGCTTCACTCTATCCTGGGCCACACCGTGAGACTCTGTCAGAAGAAACAAGGAGAAGGAGAAGGAGAGAGAAGGAGGAGAAGGAGGAGAAGAAGGAGAAGGAGGAGGAGAAGGAGGAGGAGGAGGAAAGAAGGGAAGAAGGAGAAGGAGAAGAAGAGGAAGGAGAAGGAGAGGAAGGAAAGGAAAGAGAAGAAGAAGGAGAAGGAGAGGAAGAGGAAGAAGGAGGAGGAGGAAGAGAGGAAGAAGAAGAGGAAGAAGAGGAAGGAGGAGGAGGACGAGAAAATATTGGGCATGCAATCTACCAATATGCCACCAAATACCAAAATGTATTTCTAAGTTCCACGGTGGTTTGAGGAGATGCAGGAACCAGAGAAAATGGAAAGGAGCACAGGAATATGGTTAAGAGCATTAACCTGGAGTTAGACAAATCTAGGTTTACATCCTATCACCACCACAACTTGTCCATGTTGAGTTACTTATTTCTCTATAGCTCAGGCTCTTCTTCTATAAAGTGGGAATGATAATAATAGCACCTACATTATAGAGTTGTAATGGACATTCAACTATATAATCCATATCAGGTGTCTGGCTCAGAGCCAGCAGATAGTAAGTAGTCAATCAGTTGTTTATACAAGCATTTTTTCAGTACATAATATTCATGATCTCATTTAATATCACAACACTATGAAGTAGGTATTATCTCTGTCATCTATTTTGATGGCAAGAAAACTGAGGTAAAAAGGAAAAGGATTTTTTCGGTGTAACAGCTAGGATGTGGCCACGATTCAAGCCTAGGTCAGTCTGACTCAGATGTCCCAAAAGCTTTTTTCAATATACCACACTGGACTTTCCCGGAGCCCGCATGCCTCAAGAAAAATTAAATTAATGAATCAATGGTGTTGGTGCCATCATGGAGACTTGGGTGGGCATTAAGTCCCAGAAATAGAAATTCTTTTTCAGAAACACTGTTTTTCCTCCACGTCTCCTGCTCGCGTTAACAATTCTGGGTAAAGGAGAAGCTTCTTTCTTCTTTTATTAAGCAATCTACTCTTCTCTGTAACTCCTACGTCCTCACCCTTCCTGAGCCTTGATAGAGTGCAAAATTCTCTTCTCCTGTGATCTTTATGTCCTAAGGTTGACTTATTGAAAAGAGGTGTGCTGTGTGAAAAGTTATACCTGAGGTTTTGCCAATGCAAAGGGCCAACAGAGCCCACCTGGTTGGACGATACCTTTTGCCAGAGCTATGGAATTGTGGCAAAATTGCCATCAAACAAATTACACCATACCATAGAAAGATGTATCAGCACTTTTTGAATAAAACTGCTTTCTTATAGCTTAGTAACTTAGCTCTAAAAATTTGTTCTGGAATACAACCTGACTTGCAAAGTATTATTTTTAAATTATACATACTTTAAGAGCACTAATCTGTCTTTCCTACCATTTGCCAAACTAAAACACTTTCCATTTTTAATTAAAGCAACTTTACTTTTTATATAATGCTGAGCTGACCTCTCCTATATTGGAAATTTGCAAGAACACTTTTAGGAAAAAAAAAAATATTAAACTGTCAGTCATATAGAGTTCCATTTCCACCTAGGAAGTAGAAAGCTGGAAAAAGCTTTTGTTTACTCCCAACCTAACAAAAAAAAAAGGCAGATAAACTTCAAAATCATAAGTTTCAAAAAGTCAAGGTCACAGAGAAATCTCAACTCCTGAACTCCAAAGAAACTTCAAAGAAAGTCAGGCTCCTCCAAGGAAAAATAGATTTAAGCACTGGATCACATGTGCAAAGCATAGGAGGAAGAGACACTGGGCACCATATAAGCAGACAAGAAGAATGCAGTTAAAACTTTTAACAAATTGCTAACAGCCAAGTATGGGCTAGCATGAGCAAGGTCAAGTATGGGCTAGCATGAGCAAGTATGTGCTAGCCTGAAATTATAGACATGTTATGATTAACAGACACAAGGAGAGCTTGCAGATATGCACAGTCTCTTCTCCACAGACCTCCCACGGTTGGTGTTTGGGAGAAAGATCGGAAGCAGGGGAAGGTACTAGAGAGAGAATCCCTGCGTGGTGCAGTCCTAGAACATTACTAGAGTCAATGCAAGAACTCCCATCCAGAACCTTCTCCGCAACAGAAGAAAAACCTTAAGACAGTTAGAGTAGGGCAGCAAATTCAGGCCATGGGTGAAGATCCATTGCAGCTGGGAAAAGGAAAAAAAAAAAAAAAATACCCTCTACTCCTGGGGGAGGGGCATGGAACAGTTACATAACAATAAAGGGGGCCGGGCGTGGTGGCTCACGCCTGTAATCGCAGCACTTTGAGAGGTGGGCAGATCACGAGATCAGGAGTTCGAGACCAGCCTGACCAACATGGGGAAACCTCATCTCTACTAAAACTACAAAAATCAGCCGGGCGTGGTGGCACGTGCCTGTATTCCCAGCTACTCAGGAGGCTGAGGCAGGAGAATCACTTGAACCCAGGAGGCAGAGGTTGCAGTGAACTGAGATCGCCCACTGCACTCCAGCCTGGGTGACAGAGCAAGACTCCGTCTCAAATAAATAAATAAATAAAGGGATCAATTTACCAAAAAGACACAACAATCCTAAATGTGTATGTACATAATAAAAGAATTTTAAGATATATAACAAAAAAACTGAGAGAATTGAAAGGAGAAACAAGCAAATCCACAAATACAAGTGGAGACAAAATCACTCCTCTAATTGATAAGACAAGTAGGAGTAAAATAAGTAAGGATATAGAAGACTTAAACACCACCAACCAACTTGAACTAGTTGACATTTACAAGACACTCCACTCAACAACAGAATGCATACACGTTTTATTTTCAAGTGCACACAGAACATTTCCCAAGACAGACCATATTCTGCATACAAATATACAAAGACTTTTCCAGAAAAGAGGAAAGCAGTAAAGACTTTTTAGTTCACTCTTTTTTTTTTTTTCCTAAGACAGAGTCTCACTCTGTCACCCAGGCTGGAGTGCAGTCACATGATCTCAGCTTACTGCAACCTCCACCTCTCAGGTTCAAGCAATTCTCATGCTTCAACCTCCCAGTAGCTGGGATTACAGGTGCATGCCACCACACCCAACTACTTTTTGTGTTTTTAGTAGAGATGAGGTTTCACCATGTTGTCCAGGATGGTTTCAAACTCCTGGCCTCAAGTGATCTGCCTGCTTCAACCTCACAAAGTGCTGCAATTATAGGCATGAGCCACTGCGCCCAGCCTTCAGCTCATTCTTTGGGACAGCATTATCCTAATACTAAACCAGGCAAAGAAATGAAAGAAATGAACAAAGAAGCAAGCAAGCCAGCCAGCCAGCCAGAAGGAAGGAAGGAAGGAAAGAAGGAAGGAAGGAAGGAAGGAAGGAAGGAAGGAAGGAAGGGTGGGAGAGAAGGAGGGAAGGAGGGAAGGAGGGAAGGAAGGAATGAAGGACAAAATACAGCTGTCCAATAGAGCTTTCTGCTATGATGAAAATTTCTGCACTATCCAATATGATAGCCATTAGCTGCATTTTAAGTAGTCCTTAAAATGTGGCTGATGTGACTGATGAAACGAATTCTTAATTTTATAGAGTAATTTAATCCATTTATATTAAAGTTAACATAGTACATGTGGATAGTGTAGCTACTAACCAATGGGCCTAATCAGCGTAGACGCAAATACACGAAAAAATATGAGCAAATGCTATCTAGCAATATATAAGGAGAATAAAACATCATGACTAAATCAGGTTTATCCAAAGAATGCAAGGTTGGTTCAGCATTTAAAATTCAATCAAGGTATTTTCCCATATCAGCAGACTAGAGGGAAAACCATATGATCCTATCAATAGATTCAGAAAAAAACAACTGTCCAAAAAATTAACCATTCATTCACAATAAGATCTCATAGCAGGCAAGGAATTAAATGTAATTTCTTCAACCTGTTAAAGGACATCTGCAAAACTACAGGTAATATGCTTAACGGTGAAAGTCTGAACATTCTCCCCCTAAGATCAGGAACAAGGCAAAGATATCCACTCTCATCAGTCTTAATTAACATTGTGCTAGAGGTCCTAGCTAAAGCAATACAACAAGAAAAAGGAATAAAATGTATACAGATCCTCCCACAGGATAAATGACATTCAAATGACTCTCTTTCTTCAGAACCTCTTCCTTAAAATGCCATAAACGTTTGAATCAAAACTTCAGACCATGGCCACTGAGTGAAATAAATGTAAAAAAAAAAATTTAATTAAAAATTTTAGAAACTTCAAACTAAATCTTCTGGCTCAAGTTCTACAAGTCAGATAGAATCTTACTCTCTTCTTTCCCCACAGATGATTGTTTGTTTTTAACATCTCCTTTGCCTTCTGCTTAGAGACCTGAGCTACCATATACCTTCGTTTCTTATGTAAAAAAAAAGTACTTCAGAGTGGTTTTCTATTATTAATACTTTTTACTCATACATACTAGATGTAGGTATTTTGAGGCTACATGTGATAATGTAATACACTCATATTGTTTGTAATAATCAAATCAGTATAATTAGGATATCCATCACTCTAAATATGTCTTTTATGCTAGAAATGTTCAAATTATTCTCTTTCAGCAGTTTTAAAAGTACACAATAGATTATTATAAACTATAGTCACACTACTGATCTATCAAATATGAAGTCTTATTTCTTCTATCAAACTGTATATTTATAGCCAACGTGTTTTTCTTGTTGATTTGTTTACTTCCAGAGGCCCCAGGGTCAGACTAGAATATAATATGGAAAGGGTTATCATTCTTAGGTTTTATGTGCAAACACAAATGATTCATTCAAGGAATGTTTCCAAGAGAAACCCATGCAAGAAAGGGGAAGCAAGACAAAGAAGGAGAGAAAGCCAAACAGGGATGCAGTTCCAGGCAGAATCCCATAAAGGAGAATTTGAGCCCCTGGAGCTCAAGGCAATTCTAAAGTTAAGTTGTACCTCTGAGTTGTCCCAAGCCAGGGCAAGGGAGATGGGTCTCCAAACATGCAACTTATGGTTTATGGCTACTCTCACAAAGCCTGTACACTCCCAGGCACTTCTTTTGTCAGACTCCAATAGCCCATGACAGTCTTCCAAAAAAAGAGTTCCAGATGTGAGCTCTTGGTAGTAAAAACAAACCAAAAGCCAGTGGTCACACAAAAAATGGAATCCATGTACACCTGGGCAGAGCATCAACTTCATTCATCTCATACCCATTTATTGAGCATCTCCTTGGAACCAAATCTCCTGCTAGGCTCTTTACAAACATCATCTCATTTAATCGTCATAACAATACTGACAGATCTATATTGGTTTTTTGTATTCTTATTTAATCCTGACAGCAATACTGTATGAGGTAGTTCTTAGCAGTTCCATTTTAAAGATCGTAACATTGAGGTTCTGAGAGGTTAAGTAACTTTTTCAAGATCACATAGCTAATAAGTGGCAGGGGTGGGCTTCAAACCAGGGTCCATCTGGCCTCTGCCAAGTTTGTTCCTGCTTTTTCCTTTTATGTGTCATGTCGGTCTTCCTCTTCTCTCACACATTACTCCCATTAAGTACTGAAGTCCCTCCTGCTTCCCAAGCCTATGCCTGTAATTCCATAAGCAGTTTCTCCTATTTAGACTGTTTTCACTGTTCACACTCTGGGCCCCTATCTAAACTTATCGTCTCGTGTACCAGGAATCTGTCATTTCTCTACTCTCTGCTGGATGTCTGGTTGGAAAGGACTTCACTGATAAAATTCCAGCCAGGAATTAATGATTGGAGATGGAAGGATAGAACTTCGTCTTAACTCAGATGAATGGATGTTTATTCTGAAGAATCCAAATGGGAAACTCAGTGGGAACTGGAATCTGATTTGACCATATGCAATAAACAAGGGAATGGAAGACAGCGGTCTTTGGAAAGAGTTTTTAGAGAACATCCAAGAATTTTCTCCATAACCGTGGCATTCCCTTACCCAGTTCCTCAAAGAGTCTTCTCTCACTCTCTCATGCCTCCCTAGACACAGCGAGAAGAAAGGTCTCCAACTTCTCCAGTGGAGTGGCCCAGCACTTTCTGCTCACCTCCTCTCTGGATGACAAATCCTAAGCAATGAACAAAGCATATTAAATTAGCAAGCAGTGGCCAGGCACGGTGGCTCACGCCTGTAATCCCAGCACTTTGGGAGGCTGAGGTGGGTGGACCACGAGGTCAGGAGATCGAGACCTTCCTGGCTAACACGGTGAAACCCTGTCTCTACTAAAAAAAAAAAAAAAAAAAAAAAAAAAAAAAAAAAAAAAGGGCAGGCGTGGTGGTGAGCGCCTGTAGTCCCAGCTACTCCGGAGGCTGAGGCAGGAGAATGGCATGAACCTGGGAAGCGGAGCTTGCAGCGAGCAAGCCACTCCAGCCTGGGCAACAGAGCAAGACTCCATCTCAAAAAAAGAAAAGAAAAAAAGAAAGAAATTATAGTCACGAGTTGAAACTGACCTTGTCAGGCTCCAAAGTCACACTCTTTATTATAATGAATAATAGCACAGTGGTAATGTACCCAGCCTCTAAGGTCAAACTATCTTCAAACCTCAGCTATGCCACTGATTGGCTGTGCAACTCTATTAGTTTACTAGGGTTTCTGCAACCAAGTACTATAAACTGGGTGACTTAAACAACAGAAATTTCTTACCACACACTTCTGGAAGCCAGAAGTCCAAAATCAAGGTATGATGGCAGCGTTGGTTCCTTCTGAGAGCTAGGAGACAGAATCTGTTCCATGCATCTTGTCTGGTTTCTGGTGGTTTGCTGGCTGCCTTTGGTATTCCTTGGCTTATTGAAGCATCTCTGCCTTCACCTTCACAGAGTTCTCCCTGCGTGCACCTCTGTGACCAAGTTTCCATTTCCATTTTATTTTATTTATTTTTATTTTTTGATAGAGTCTCTGTCTGTCGCCCAGGCTGAAGGTTGCAGTGGCACCTTCTCAACTCACTGCAACCTCTGCCTCCTGAGTTCAACCGATTCTCCTGCCTCAGCTCCCCCGAGTAGCTGGGACTACAGGCGCGTGCCACCATGCCCAGCTAATTTTTGTATTTTCAGTAGATACAGGGTTTCACCAACTTGGCCAGGCTAGTCTCGAACTCCTGGCCTCAGGAGATCCACCCACCTCAGCCTCCCACTGCGCCTGGCCAGATTTCCATTTTTTAAAATAAGGACACAAGTCATACTGAATTAGGGCCAACCCCAGTGACCTCATTATAACTAGTTATAGCTGCAATTGATATAGGGGTTAAGAAGAAATTATTTAGGCAGATAGTGAGGGTACAGGAGTCCTCAGTAAGGTTTTCGTTTCAATGAAAAGCAGTCCCCAAATCATTTTCTTTTCTAACAAATAGCAGCCTTTAAAATCGAGCCGCAGACACAGGTAAGCGAGCTAGAAGCTTGCACGGGAGGATGTTGTGCCAATGAGAAAAAGCTACCTGGGACTAGGCATGTTCAAAATGGCGGCTCCACCCTGCCTTCTGTTTGCCAGCCACGTGTACACTAAGGAGCAGACAACATGGCGCCGCCCAAGTGGCAAGCTGGTATGCATAGTAAGATTAGGGTAGGATGGCCAGCCTTTCCCACGCACTATGTAAATGTCACACCTGATCCAACCAATCTGTGGGCCCTACGTAAATCAGGTACCACCTCCTCAAGCCTGTCTATGAAATCCAGGGAATGCCACCGGAGCAGGCTCTTGCTTTCCAGGACCCCTCTCTCTCGCAAGAGAGGGAGCTGTTCTCCTTTCTCTTTCTTTTGCCTATCAAACCTCCACTTCTAAACTCACTCCTTGTGTGTGTGTCTGTATGTTTAATCGTGGCATGAGACGACGAACCTTGGGTATCACCCCAGACAACGATGCTGTCTCACAATGATCCTGGTTCCAAATCAAGTCTCATTTGAAGGTGTTGGAGGTTAGGACTTATGAATTCATGGCAGGGCTTGGGAGGGAAGGGGCACGTAATTCAAGCTATAGTAGTTGGCAATTACTTTTTCTCCCTGTGTCTCATCGTATTCATCTGTCAAGTGGGACTATAATAGGATTGTGAGGAATAAAGAAATTAACATGCATAAAAGCCCCTAGAACAGAGGCTCAACAAACTTATCACCCAAGGACCAAATACAATGGGCTTCCTCTTTTTGTACAGCAAGCCAGCTAAAAATGGTTTCCATATTGTTAAAGGGTTAAGAAAAAAAAGAGAATAATATTTCATGACACATGAAAAATGAGATTTAAATTTCAATGTCCATAAAGACTTATTAGCACTTAGCCACGCCCACTCATTTACATACCGTCTGTGGCTACTTTTGCACTACAAAGGCAGAGTTGAGGAGCTGCAGCCTCTACAGAGACCGGATGGGCCACAGATTCTAAATTATCTACTGTATGACCCTTTATGGAAAATACTTGCTCACCATTGACCTAGGAGGTTACTCAGCCTGTAGTAGGCACGGTGCGTCTTAACATTGCTTATAACGCTATTTTTCCCTTTTCTTTCACCATAAGAGGAATTCCCTGCCTCTGCATTTCCTTTTGTAGCAAAGAGAATTTTCAACTCGTATAATGGAGGACAGAGGATGTCCCTTGGAGCTGGTCCCTATGTGTCCTGAGTCCAGCCCTCCCAAACTCCTCCCCTGAGTTGGCTGGTTTTCCCCACCATGCTCAACAGCTGCTCCCCTGGCTACATCAAGTCCAGGCCAGTGAACTTGCTTCTCTCCCTCTTGTCTCAGCAATTTTGTTTTCCCCCACTGCACAAGTTCCCAAAAGCTCCAACGAGTCCAAAGGTGAGCACTTCCAAACCTTTAATTATTTACATCTGAGACATTCTAAGGGCTTTTTCTCCCTTTCAGTCACGTCAGCAGTTGGCATCCCAAGCACAACACTCCTCCCTCGTGTCGGAAGCTTCTGCCTCCTTCCTACAAATTGTAGCAAATTTGCATTTTTTGTTCCATTTTTCACTGGCCAAAAAAAGACGTGAAGCGCCATGTTAGTTGGATGGTTCATCTGGGCTGCCCAGGAGGAAGGGGGCAGAGGAAGGTGGCGTGGACAAGACAGCAGTGTGTCGGGGTGTTTGCAGAGAAGGAAAAAGAATATTTCCATGTGGAGTCAGCAAAACTGGCAAACATGGAGAAAAAAATTAACAGTTCAGATGGGGAGAAGAAACACTTGTTCTTGCAATGATTTGAAGCGTGGAGAGTTTAATTACTAGAGAGACCACAATTGTTTGGCTCCACATGTTCATGGCTGTGTATTGGATGGTATGTGGTGTCCTCTGAATGATTTTTTTTCTTTCAGAATTATAGGATCTAGAAATAAAACCAAGTTATAGGCAGATTAAAGTCCTTAACTCTTAATGAAAGGTTTTTATTCAGCCGTATGCATTCATCCTCAGAATTTATTATCCAGACCTCCCAGTTGCCATTGAGGAGGAATTAGAAATTCTAAAAATAAGTCAGCTACGTACACAGTACCTCTGAGGTCAGACCATTGTCCCCAAGGAGGACACAGCTGTTGTTATTGCCGTTGTTATGCCAGTGTGGCTCAAGTCACACTAGGATGGGGATGCCTCTGTGATGGGAACATGGGGGAAGAAAACTCTCCCCAAAAAGAACCCCAGCATGGTTGCCAAAGACCCCATGTTCTAAAAAAGTCTCTTCCTATGCAAATCTTTCTTTCCCCTAGTCCTGATCACCCTTCAGTTTTTCTCATTTCACTCAATGGCAGTCCCAGATTCAATTACTGAGACCAAAAATCTTGGTGTTGTCTGATACCTCCCTTTCTCCTACACCCCACATCCAGTCTGCTGACAGATCCTGCTAGTTCTGTCCAGGACTGGTTACATGACTGGTGTGGCCAAGCCCAAACTAAAAATGCAGAGCCACTGTCCACAGGTCACATGGCCATAGTAAAGTCAGCCTTGGTTCTACCTACAAAAATATGTCTGAAATCTGACCAGTCGTAACCTTCTCCACTGCCAACGACCTGGTCTGAGCTCCCACCTGGGAGCCTGCAGAGTCTCCTAACCGGCTTCCCGGACTCTGTGTCGAGCCCTTCTCTCTATCTGCAGCACAGCAGCCAGAGTAACTCACATGACATCTCTCTTCCGCTCAAAACCCTCTGCTGGCTCTTCATGTCACCCAGAGTAAAAGCCAAAGTCCTCACAATGGCCAGGAAGCCTGTTCCCATCCCCAGGACCTCTCTACCCTCACTTCTGACTCTCCCCCTTACACACTTTGTTTCAATCACAACAGGATCCCTGACTGTCCTCAAACCAGCTGCGCATGCTCCTTCTGTCATTTCACCTTGTTCCTTCTGCCTGGAAGCTCATACAAGACCTGTGCACACTATATATGTGTGCTCTCCCTCACATACTTTAAGTCTTATTCATTGAACAAATATTTATTGAGCACCAGTGGTGTGCCAGACACTATTATCCTTGGCACAGATGGTTGAATCTAGCATCTCTCTGATCACTGATGAGATACAGCATCGTTTCCTAGATTTGCTAGCCATTTTATAGCTGTTTTTTCTGTAAATTGTCGATTTGCCTTATTTAACACCTACATAGTACTTCCTCTGTGCCAAACACCACTCTAACAACTTTATAAAGAGGCACTGTTGTTATCCCAATTTTACAAATGGGGAACCTGGTTAAGCAACTTACCTGAGATTATACACCCGTGTTTCTACTTGGTAGTTAATTTTTATCATATTGATTTGTAGGAACTCTTTGTATATAATGTCTATTATCCATTTGAGTGTTATGATGAATTCTACTGGCTGCATAATAGGGGAAAGACCATGTTGCCTCCAACTACCCTTGTACCATGTTTTTCATCCACCAAGCTGTACATACTAACCAGAGAGAACATTTCATTTTACCTTGTGTATTAGTTATCTATTGCCATGTAACAAATTATCTCCCCCCAAAAAAATAGCAGTTCAAAATCACAAATATTTATTTTGTTACACATATTTCAAGGGACAGGGATGTAAGAATAGCTTAGCTGGATGGTTCTATCAAGTACTATCAAATGGTTCTGCTGATTTGCAGTCAAGCTCTCAGCCAGAGTTGCAGCCATCTCAAGATTCAACTGGGGTAGAACTTCGTATGTTTTCTGGAAGGCCTCAGTTTTTCTTTGGCCTTTGACCAGAGGCCTCATTTCCTCCACCATGGGCCTCTCCACAGGGCTTCTCACAATATGGCAGCCGGCTTCCCCTCAAGGGACAGGAGGAATGAGAGAGTGGAAGCCTCAGTCTTTTATAACCTGTTATCAGAAATGGCATCCCATCATTTCTTCCATTTGCTATTGGTCACACAGACCAACCCTGGTACAACGTGGGAGGAGGTCATCTTTCGGTGTGAATACCAAGAGGCCACAGTCACTGGTTCCATCTTGGAGAATGGCTGCCACATGCTGGGTCCATTATTATTGTCTAGTATTCACTTGTTTTGGAAATACACACATGCTGAGTGACACTTTTGAAAAGGAGAAACTCAGAGTCCTACACCTCAGAGATGGATTCCCAAAACTAAGGGGTTGCTCTGACAAAATACCATAGACTGAGTGGCTTGTAAACAACAGAAATTTATTTCTCACAGTTGTGGAGCCTGGAAGTCCAAGATCAGGATGCCACCATGATGAAGTTCTGGTGAAGACCCTCTTCTCCAGGTTCGAAATGGCAGACTTCTGATTATATTTCCACATGGCAGGGGGCAGAGGGAAAAGAAGCAAACTCTCGTGTCTTTTTTTTTTTTTTTTAAACTTGCTATGTTGCCCTGGCTGGTCTTGAAACCTTGGCCTCAAGCAATCTTCCCACACCTTGGCCTCCCAAAATGCTGGGATGACAGGCATGAGCCACTATGCCCAGACTCTGTCATGTCTTTTTATAAGGGCACTAATCTCATTCACAAGAGCTCCATCCTCATGACCTAATTACCTCCCAAAGGCCTTGCCTCCTAATGCCATCCCACTGGGAGTTAAACGCATAATCAATCCATAGCAAGCTTTATACCTTCCACTATCCCCTAAGCCCAAGACTCCTATGGCAACCAACGAAAGCCCTCTGCTTATTTTAAGCAGGAAGAAGGGTTATTTAAAGGATGTTGGATACTTTACAGAATCTACAGAAGGGCTGGAAGATGACAGATTTGAAGGCTACACAGCCAGGCACAAGGTGGAAAATTCATCCTTGGAGTAAATCCAGTGAAGACATCATAGCTTGCACGCCCGACACTACCAACAGTGGACACCCATGTTGCTACTAGAATTTAGAGCTGCAACTACCATGAGGAAATAACTGCTTCTGTTTGTCAGAATTGACTTCGCGTGGTTTTCCTTCTTCACAAGCTTTTGATTCAAAGACTTGAGCAGGGCTGTTTGACTGGCAGCACCCTTTGATGAGTCATTTAACAGGCCTGTGCCCTAGCTGCAAAGGATTCTGAGAAAGTAATTGTCCATCCTTTTCAGCTTATATGCAAGGAGGCGGACCATCCTTATATTCTATGCTTCATCATTTGGAAGATTCCTGCAAACATAAAAACTTCAGATGCTGAGCAGACAACAACAACAAAAAAAAATGGGAAATAAATATTTACTACACCTACAAAATTTGGTTAGAGAACAGAGAACACCTATCTAACCTGGAAAAGATCTTAGACGCAGAACATCTATGAAGTTCAATGCCCTCACTTTCCTAATGAGGAAATTGGGGCCCTGAAAAGTGAAAGGAATTGCCTAGTGTAACATAGGAAGTAAATGACAAGAGGCAAGACTTTTCCTCTTGGATCCAGACTCCAAGACTAGAGGGTTCTTAATCTTCTTAATCTCTATCATGGTATAGATCTCTGTTTAACGATTTCATGAAGACTGTGGACTCTTTCTCAGTATAACAATTTTTTTAAAAACGTTAAAAGAATACATTAGATTACAAAGGAAATAAATTACATTGAAATATAATTATAGAAATATTAAAGCAAAGTTGTGATATAGCAATATTTGCAATACACATTTTTATTAACACATTAAGAACAAAATCTAGTGGTAGATCTAACAACCACTGTCATTTCAAAGAAATGATGATCATTAAGGATATTTGAAGATTCCGTAACAATTGTAATGAGATATTAAAATAACTATGACTTCCAATGGTGACACAATCACAAGAATTGTAGATTCCACCATGGTTTTATTGCCTATATTCGTAATAGAAAAAAATGCTAAAAGTCAGAGGTCAGTGGAAAAAGATTTTTCTATCCAAGTTGACTAATTCTTTATATCTTATCTGCAGAACTGCAGGGACTAGGGTGGTCATTCCAGACTAAGAACTGCCTGGTGTGTCGATTATAGGATGGAAAAGCAGGGCACACAAATAGGCCAATACAATCAGTTGAAATTGATCATGAATGGGGGTTTGCAAACTATTCCTTTCTTATGGGTATTGTGGGAGGCCAGGCCAGGGTGTGTGTGTGGGGTGCATACATGTCATGCATGCGTGAATGTGTATTTTCCTATTACAAGAGAGTCCTATATTTACAGACATGGAAAGATAGCAGGGTAAACTATTAATATTAAATGAAAAACACATTACAGAACTTGTAACAATAATAGCTAATATTTACTGAGCACTGGCTAAAGCACTTACAGATGTCACCTCATTGAATTATCTAACCAACACTTTGACATAGCTTTTTACATTTTATTTTATTTATTTATTTATTGAGATGGAGTTTTGCTCTGTCACCCAGGCTGGAGTGCAGTGGCTCAGTCTCAGCTCATTGCAACCTCCTTCCGGGTTCAAGCGATTCTCCTGCCTCAGCCTCCCGCGTGGCTGGGATTACAGGCACCTGCCACCACACTCAGCTAATTTTTGCATTTTTAATGGAGATAGGAGATAGGGTCTCACCATGTTGGCCAGGCTGGTCTCGAACTCCTGGCCTCAGGTGATCCTCCCACCTTGGCCTCCCAAAGTGCTGGAATTACAGGCGTGAGCCACCATGCCCAGCCATCATAGCTATTTTTTATTATCTCATTTGATAGGCGAGTAAAACAAAATGTGGAGAGAGAAAGTAAGTTGCCCAAAGTTGCAGAGCTGCTGAGTGAGGGAGCAGCCATTCAGGGCCAGACTATCTGACTCTAGGGCTTGAGCTCATGTCTGTTCTGCTGATCCACTTGTTAATTACATAATTAAGTGCTTAAAATTCTGCATGTATGTGTGTACATGTGGATACGTACGTGCACTTTTAAAAGCTGGCACATTACATATGCCAAACCGCTAACTGTGTTTACCTCTGGTGAGAGTGATTGGGGACAGGGCAGAGATGGGAAAAACCACCTCCTTTTTAAAAACCTAAAGAGGCTCAAGTCTTTTTAAATAAGAGAGCAAGAGTTCCATGTATCAAGCTGAGTAAATCTCACAAGTAAGGTTGAGCAAAAAATACATGCCCAGTATAACATGGTGTCTTAACATGTAAGACAAAATTATATATGAGGTAGGGTCACAAACATAGATAGTAAAAATATAATGCTATGGACGGACTCAATAAATATCAAACTTGGGGGAGGTAAAATGGGTGAGGAAAAGAAACAGATGAGGTGTCAATCATATTGATTATATTTCACTTCTTAAGCAGCCTAGTGGGCAGTAGCCGCCTCTTATATTATCATTTACACTATTATTTTGTATGTGTTTCATAATAAACTTAACAAAGAGGGAAATTACTAATGAGAAATACCCACACATGGTCAGCCCTTCATTTTAACTTTGATATTATTTGCATTCTCACTTGGGAAATGTATAAAAGAAAAAGGGGGATGTAACAAGGCCGGTTAGTGGTTGCCTTTAGGGAAGGAGGGAAGGAGTAGTTACTGGGGGTCCACACGGGGGCTTCTGGAGACCAACAGTGTTTTATTTCATTAGCTGGAGTGATGGTTTCACACGTGTTTGCTTTGTGATATTTGATTGATCTGTATGGATAGGATTACGTTCACTTCAAAATGTTAAAATGTAGAGATTCTTACCTTATGAATACACAAAAAAGAGGAAGACATCTAAGGAACTTAGCCTCCTAGTTTTCAGCTGGTTCTATGCCATCCAAGACCCAAGGCCACTCAGCAGGTTACACTCCCCTTCATAGGCTGCAGGCACGAGGCGGAGCTGTAGTGCTCATTCGAGACCTTTCAAAACAGATCTCTGGGCACACACCAGCCTCCAGCATCTTCGGTGGGGTGGCTTTTGTCAAAAGGCTGTCTACATCCCAGAAGCCCAGAAAAATACTGTTATGTGGCCAGGCTTTTAAGTGGTGAAGCCTGGGACACTAAGAAAGAAAACATGAGATTCCAAATGCCACTTGAAATGCTATCCCTTATTTCTTGTGTTGGTAAGTTTTTGTTTTGCTTTGTTTTGTTTTGTTGTTTTGAGACAGAGTTGCCCTCTGTTGCCCAGGCTGGAATACAGTGGCACGGTCTCGCCTCACTGCAGCCTCCACCTACTGGGGCCAAGCGATTCTCCTACCTCAGCCTCCGGAGTAGCTGAGATTACAGGTGCATGCCACCATGCCTAGCTAATATTTGTATTTTTAGTAGAGACTGGGTTTCACCATGCTGGCCAGGCTGGTTCAAACTCCCGACCTCGTGATCTTTCCACTTTGGCCTCCCAAAGTGCTGGGTTTACAGGTGTGAGCCACTGTGCCCTGCCCTGTTACTAAGTTTTTTAAGGAGCCACAGCAAGATTGTTTTCTGGCTTCTTTAGTGATAAATCCACCAGCCCCTTCTCAGGAATGGAGAGGACTTCCAAAGATCAAAATAATGCTCTTATAAGTAGAAAAGAGAGAGAGAACTGAAGTGCAGAGGGAAGAACCATGATCTGGCAATCAGATCTGTTGCATCAGCTAGCTCATGCTGCATAACAAACCACTCCAAAATTCAGTAGCTTGAAACAACAAGCATTATTATTTATTAGTCAGCTAGGTGGTTCTGCTAATCTGGATGAAGCTCATTTGGTCTTGGCTGGGCTTGCTCAAGTGTCACCTGTAAGTTTGGCTGGGGTTTGCCTTTGACCTAACTCATGTGTTGTGACTGACTGGCTGTGAGCTAATGGCTAGGGGTGACTGGGCCGTGTGTTGCTCATCATTCAGCATGGTAGCCCAGGCTTGTTAGTATAATGCTTAGGTGGGGTTCCAAGACAGAAAGGAAGTGTGCAAGGCGTCTTGAGCTGTTGACTTAGAACTATCACATCATCATTTCTGCCAAACTCTATTGGCCAAAGCAAGTCACCAAGCAAGCTCAGATTCAAGAACTAGGAAAATAGACTCCAACTCTTGGTGGAAGCCACTGCAAAGCCACATTGCAAGATAATTGGGTACAGGGAGAGGATGAAGAATTGGTGACATTTTTACAATTAGTCCACCCTACTTGGTTCTAGCCCAGATTTTGCTTATAACTCGCAATATGGTCCGGGGAAAGATACCTCTTTTTTCTGAATCTCAGTTTCCATATCTGTAATATTAGAGGCTTGAACGCGATCAAGGGCTGACAAACTACGACCTGCCAGTCGTTTTACTCAATAACGTTTTATTGAAACATAGCCATGTCTATTTCTTTCTGCCTTGTCTTTGGCTGCATTTGTGCTAGAACAGCAGAATTGAATAGTTGCATTAGAGACCCCGTGACCTGCAAAACTAAAAATATTTACTATATCGCCCTTTACAAAGTTTCTGACCTGGGAAATAAATGAGCTTTCAGTTTCATTTAATTCTAATATCGTCTGTTTCCAAGCCTCCTTCACAGAGCTTAGTAATCATAATTGCACTACCAGTTGTTGCACACCTACTGAGTGCATTAGGCACTGTGATAAGAGAGGCACTATGGGTCAGATGTGATGGTTCACGCCTGTAATCCCAGCACTTTGGGAGGCTGAGGCAGGTGGATCACCTGATGTCTGGAGTTTGAGACCAGCCTGGCCAACATGGCAAAACCCCGCCTCCACTAAAAATAAAAATAAAAAATTAGCCAGGCATGGTGGTACGCTCCTGTAGTCCCAGATACTCGGGAAACTGAGGCAGGAGAGTTGCTTGAACCCAGAGATGGAGGTTGCAATGAGCCAAGATTGTGCAACTGCACTCCAGCCTGGACAGCAGAGAAGACTCCATCTCAAAAGAAAAAAAAAAAAGAGAGAGAGAGAAAGGCACTATTGTTGGGTGGTCCAGAGAGGGGATCCTGCAGCCAGGCTGCCTGGTTTGAATACCAGCTCCATCACTAGTGTGAGTTTTGGCAAGTTGTGTCTCATTTCCTCATTTGGGAAATGGGAATAATATCACAATCTCATAAGGTTGTCACAAAAATTCTTGAGTTAAAAGATGTTAAACCTTTGGAGAGTTCTGTCTAAACATTCAATAAATGTTAAATATCATTCTTTACTTGTCTTGTTTCAGAAGAATTCTCAGATCATCCTTTAGGATAAGGAAACAAAGACTCAGAAAAGTGAAAGGGCCTGCTGAAAGTCCCACAGCTAGCAGGTAGCAGAGGTGAGATTTAAAGTCAGGTCACAGAGACTTCCTCCCTATCCAGTCTGACCACACTCTGGCATCCTCCCAACACCCAGCCACTAGGATGCTGTGTCCAGGGCTGTTCTTACATCTTTACATTACAGTAGCCTCCCTCATCCATGGAGGATTCATTGAAAGACCCTCCAGTGGGTGCCTGAAACCATGGATAGCGCTAATTCCTGTATACACTGTGTTTTTCCCTGTACATACAGATCTATGATGAAGTTTAACTTATAAATTGAGCACAGTGAAAGATTAGTAACAATAACTAATAACAAAATAGAGCAATTATAACAGAATACTTTTCATGATTTCACAGACAGAAGATTTGCTTTTACTGTAGATCTTAGCAACATCAGTGTATTAGTTTTTTCTTGCACTGCTGATAAAGACATACCTGACACTGGGTAATTTACAAAGAAAAAGAGGTTTAATTGACTAACAGTTCCATGTGGCTGGGAAGGCTTCAATCATGGTGGAAGGTAAAAGGCACATCTTACATGGTGGCAGGCAAGAGAGAGCTTGTGTAGGGAAACTACTCTTTATAAAACCATCAGATCTCATGAGACTTACTATCACAAGAACAGCACGGGAAAGATCTACCCCCATTATTCAATTACCTCCCACCGGGTCCCTCCCATGACACCTGGTAATTGTGAGAGCTATAATTCAGGATGAGGTTTGGGTGCAAACACCACCAAACTGTATCACTCAGCATATATTTTTCTTATTAAGTCAAGAACTTTCACCTTTTCACTTAAAATAAGCACTTTTTAGTTTTTCTTTGGAGTATCCAAATTGCCAGCATCACTACTTTTGCACTTTGGGGCCATTATTAAGTAAAATAAAGATTATTTGGACATCATGTTAAGAGTCCGTCATGCTGCTTAGAATGGTGGGCAATTTGAAACTTATGAATTGCTTATTTCTAGAATTTTGCATTTCATATTTTCAGACTGCTGTTGACCATGGGTGACTGAAACCACAGAAAGTGAAATTGTAGATAAGGGAGAAACTACTGTGTACCTAAAGGTCATATCACCACCTGGAGAAAAATGAGACGCTGTCTAGCCACTGCTCTCTGAAATGCTGTTTGACCAAATGCTACTCTCCCAATTGCTCTGCCCATGGGAGAGTTGTAATTATTCAACTTGATCCTTGACTGGTTTTATCCTGGGGAAAAAGAAACAATGACCCGAGGGGTTTTATTTCAGTAAAGGCAAGCAACTTAGAAAACTCTCATGCTTGAAATAGACACACTTCTGAATAACTTAGCAAACAAGTCTTCTGAGGGGGCAGGACATACAGACACACAAACACACACACACATACATACACACACACACTAAGGTCATCAAATCTGCACCCTTGGCTCTGGTAGGAACCCAATCAAGGCATCACAAATAGGCACTGCTCCTATAGGCAGAATCCCACTGTATGAGTTTCCTATTGCCAATATAACAAATTACCACAAACTCACTAGCTTAAATCAACACAAATGTGTTATCTTACAATTCTGGAGGTCAGAAATCTAACATGTGTCTCACTGGGCTAAAACCAATGCAATGCTGTGTTCCTTTCCATGGGTACTTCAGAGAAGCCATCTTTTCTAGTTTTTAGAGGTCACCTGTACCCCTGGCTCTCGGTTTCCTTCGGTCTTCAAAGCCAGTAGTGACTGGTCGGATACATCTCACAAGACCATCTCTCTGACCATCATGCTTCTTCCCTTCTTTTCCACAGTTAAGTGCCCTGTGCTCCCTTTGAGTTCAACTGGATAACCCTCTCACTACCCTAAAGTCATCTGATTAGCCACCTTAATTCCATCTGCTACCTTAATTCCACTTTGCTATGTAACATCATGTAATCACAGGTTCTGGTAATGAGGACATCCCATGTTTCCCCCTTGGTCCCAACAATGCTAATCGTTTTAGGTGGGACACAAACAAAGCACTAAAACACAGATACACAAAATGGAAAAGTCCTCTCCCTTTCAGTTGTCTGCAATCTTTCTTAGTATGTAAAACGAAGTCACAAGTTGGTGTTACTCAGTCTTTGACACTCTCACTACCTCACATTATGTATTTGCACATTCTTAGAGTCATCTGATTAGCCACCTTAATTCCATCCGCTACCTTAATTCCTCTTTGCTATGTAACATCATGTAATCACAGGTTCTGGTGATGAGGACATGGACATTCTGGGGAATCAGTCTTCTGCCTCTGCACTACTGGTTTTTGCTGTCTGTCTCCCAACTGGCTTACCTCACTGCTAGTTCCCTGGCATCTAGAGCAATAATGTTCTCAAAGTCAGTACCCAAAAAATATTTGTTTGATACTCTGAACATCTGCATATCCATTCATCTTCCAGTCTAAAAGCAACTAATCTCCAGAATTATTTTCCTATAGCATACAATTGCTTGTATTTCTGTTGTTGTTGTTGTTGTTGTTGAGAAGGAGTCTCGCTGTTGTCACCTGAGCTGGAGTGTGATGGCATGATCTCAGCTCACTGCAACCTCCGCCTCCCGGGTTCCAGCAATTCTCCTGCCTCAGCCTCCTGAGTAGCTGAGATTACAGGCACCTGCCACCATGCCCAGCTAATTTTTGTATTTTTAGTAGAGACAGGGTTTCACCATGTTGGCCAGGCTGGTCTTGAACTCCTGACCTCAGGTGATCCACTCACCTCAGCCTCCCAAAGTGCTGGGGTTACAGGCATGAGCCACCATGCCCAGCCAATTGCTTGTATTTTAATGTGCAGGTACTTAGGATCAGATAGAAGTCAGAGGCACAAGGGTCACCAGAAGGGTGACCCAGAAATCTCACATAGAAACATTAGTTCCTTTCAGCAACCAGTTCTCAAGTTTGTCTGGCGTTCATGGTCCATCCTTGACCTGGAATGGACACAATGACAAGCAAGATAAGGAGGATTTAAATGACTTGGAAGAAATACGGAGCAAAGACATTAAATAAATACAGATATTTAGAACTTAAAGAGGTGTCCGAGGGTCTCCATCCCCATGTTTCCCCTTTAGTCCCAACGATGCTAATCGTTTTAGGTGGGACACAAAGCACTGAAACACAGATTCATGAAACGGGAAAGTCTTCTCCCTTTCAGTTGTCTGCAATCTTTCTTACTCTGTACAACGAAATCTCAGGTTGGTGTCGCTCAGTCTTTGACACCTGTCTAACACAGGCTTATCTCCTTTTTAACAAAGAGAGAGCAAGTCTGTGGCTACAGCCTGGGTCAGGCTTCATCTCCCTAGGGTTTGCATTTCAGCAGTGCAGGTGGCAAAGAACAGATGGTTTGAGGGGCACTAGGGCCAACTCCCTGTCTTCACTATTGAGAAAACGGTGGCCCAGAGAGGAGAGGTAGCTTTCTCAATGTCACAGAGCTGGTCTCCTGCACCCCGTCTCCTCCATTCTAATCCAATGTCTGCCTTCTGTGTGTGAAAGTACATAAGAAATAACAGGAAAGGAAACAAGTCACCCATCCCTAAAGGAATGAAAGAAGAGAATGGGAAGGGTTGGAGGATGAATGCCTCCCTCTCTGGTCAGGCTGCTGAGTGCCAGGCCTTGGAGAGAAGACAGGAGAATGCCGGGGAGCAGAATGAAAAATGAAGCAGTCAAACTCCCTGCTGTCAGGGAAGCCTGCTCCATTCTGGCTGCAGCCACTGCCAGAAGGAATACTCAGGGTTTGCAGAGGGAGAAGGAAGGGTGATGCCAAGAAGCAGCTGGGAGTTGGGCCAGAAGCTGGGGTTCCGGACTCCCCACGACCTATGAGGGTGGACTTCAGGTGAAGGTTCTGGAGTGATCTTGTGAGCCAGGCAGACTACCCAAAAGCTCTACCCTGTACCATTTAACCCCCAGACCTCAAGGAAGTCAGCCCCTGCCCCTCCTCCAGCGAAGCCAGCCTCTTGGCAGACACACAGATGGCTCTGAATTAACAGCCAAAATTACCTTTCCAGGAAAATGCTTCCACCTTCCGAAAAGGACACTGAGAAAATATTGCATACAGCAAAGGGTTTCAAACTTTTTTAAAGCAGACGATTCTGTCAGTGAACAAACACGCTCATCATTTAATGATTTGGCAATCAGAGTTTCAAAAACAGTCTTTGACTAGAGCATAGTGAGTGCACAAAGATGCACTTTTAGATTAATGTATATGGAAAAAAATAAAAGTACCGCTGCTCATGAAAATTGGAGGGAGAATAGGTTTTGGGGCTCCAGCTCCTTGCCCCAACTCCGTGAGCAACTAATTATAGATTGAAAAGCACTGAGCATCCTCCCTGCACTCTTCCTTGCCATGCTGAAAGAAACATGGGACTGAGTTTTCACTGGGTTTAAAGCCACCCATGTTTGAAAACCAGAGACAACGTGAGTCTAAAATTAAAGTGACCCTTATTCAGCAAAAGCTTGACTAGATGTCAGAGCTGCAAAATCAAAACTTCTAAAATTAAGCCTTGGATTCTCCTGGCTGTTTTGGCTGGTTGGGCTTTACCTCCTATCCTTGCATAGTTCAGGTATCTGTAATATGTTGCTGTGTAGCAAATCACTCCAAAATTTCAGGTTGGTTCAAAACTATCATCATTTATTTCCTTCACCATTCTGATCCACAGGGGTCAGCAGTTTGGATCGGGTTCTCAAGGAGATTCTTCTGGCCTGGGCTGGATTTGCTGGTCTCAGATGAAGTTTATGCATGTGCCTGAGATCAATGGTCAGCCATCAGATCGTTGGTCACTGGTCAATTGATGATCAATTAGGGCAGCCTGGGGATGGTTTTACTCCTAGGGTTGGCTGGTGGTTGACTGGCTGCAGCAGGGGCAATGGCAGGGGGTCTCTGACCATATGTCTCCCATCACCCATTATGCTAGCCTGGGCTTGTTCACATAGTGGTGGAGGAGTCCAAAAATATCAAGGGAGAACCCTGCAAGGACTGCGCTCAGAACTGGTACTTATACTTCTACTACCAATAGCATCTCTTTCTGAATGAGAGGCACATGATAGCCAGTTTTGCAATGTACTGCAAAGAGACACAGAGGTACTTGCCCAGAAGTGATGGGAAGGGAATAGTTTATTTTGGAAGCCCCAGTTTGCTAGTGGTTAAATGATTCACTTATAATCCATTGACTTGTACCCATAAGGTCCAAGTGATGGGAAATTGGATTCCCAAATGTCTCTTACTTCCCAACACACCCCATAATGAAGCACAGCACAAACCCTAATCCATCTGCTGCCCTCAAGAATCAAAATCAACCCCATTCTTTAATCAAAGGCCAGACTCCTGAGTCTCCGTGTCTTCTCTCTATTTCCTCCACTCACAACACGTGGATCACCTGAGGTCAGGAGTTCGAAACCAGCCTGGCCAACGTGGTGAAACCCTGTCTCTACTAAAAATACAAAATTAGCCAAGCACCGTGGTGTGTGTCTGTAATCCTAGCTACTTGGGAGGCTGAGGCAGGAGACTTGCTTGAATGTGGGAGGTGGAGGCTGCAGTGAGCTCAGACTGTGCTTCTGCACTCCAACCTGGGCAACAAAGCGAAACCCCGTCTAAAAAACAAACAGGAAAACAAAAACAACAACAAACACTCTTATCAATTTTCAGTGGTAGATGAAAATAAAATTTGTTCCCCATTCTTCTTCCCATTACCCTACAAAGGAGCCAGGCTTTATTTTCACAGCCTCAACAGGCCTATTGCTATTTATGACAAGCCAAAAACCTTGCTGGTGCTTTCTGGGAGCTTGAAGGCTCTTCAATTTTTGAGGTTCTATAGCTGTCAGATACCCTAAGAGTTAAAGAATCTCTTTGCTCCTCAATTCTCTCCCCGCCAAAAAAGAACGAGCATACAAATGACTTGGGATTTTAAGTTCATGCACATTACCCCTCAGACATGAAAAAACATATAGTTTATTTGATTACAGATCTGGACTTTCTCCTGAGCCCCCACCTACTAGGTAGCAAGAAAAAAAAATTAAATTTAGTCCAATTCCATGCAACAATTCAAACTATTCCTTTGGGTAATATTCAGCATCTCTGATTACTCATCTTAACATCAGAGACCCCTGTGAGTCTCTATCTGGGTGGCCAATATCTTACTTCCATTTAGGGATCATCTCAACCCTAGATATGACCAGCAGGGTTAAGTAGACATAGCCCTGGCCATATAGCACTGGTCCTGAGTCATGGGCAACCCATCAGATGGTGTCACTGGGTATTTCAAACAAAAGCCTTTTGTTTGAAAGGGCTTTAGAGGCAATAAAGTCTAATCTCTTCTTGATGAGCATGGAGGCAACTGCAGAATCATAGAATGAGCTTATACCAGACCTAATTGATGTATCTCCCCAAATCTGCTTGGCCCCTCCTGGCTCCTAGTCCTGAGTTGCTTGCTATATGGTGGATTAAGGCATATAGCAAAGAATAGCCCACATTTTTGGCTCTTTCCTGTGTCCTAGGCCTGTGCTATATAACTTTGTAATGTCCTACTCCTATAGGTGGAGCATTTGCACCATCCCATGGCTCTGAGCTCAACCAAGTGACTTGCTTTGCTGAAGGGATGGTAGTCAGTGTGATGGAAGCAGAAACTTGATAAACACTAGCTCAGCTGAGCTTCCTCTTTCTCATGCCCCTCACCAATTGACATGAGAACATGCCTAGGCTCATCTCATGAGTGATGAGAGACATCTGAAGAACATATGTCTGATGGGCTGCCCATAACTCAGGACCAGTACTGTATAATGCACTCCAGTTGCCCAAACCAAGACAAGCTTAGATCTTCCAACCAAGACCAGCCTAGATCTTCCAACCAAGACCAGCCTATGTCTTCTAAAAGTCAGTTTCCTAACCACCCGCAATGATGCCTGGGATAGAGGCAACACACGGACCCAAGAACATGAGATCCTCTCCCAAAGGCTAATTAGATACTACTACTGCTCAGTGGCTAATCTTGTGTCAGTAGAGACTGACTGATTCTCTGAGGCCTCAGGATGGCCCAATTATTTGAGCAGGCCATACAGCCACCTGGTAGAAAGTTTGTTGCATCAAAACTCTTACATACTGAAGAAGACAGGAATTCATTCTTAACAGAATTAACGCACACCCACGATATGAGTATGCCTTCCTACTCTAGACAGGAATACAGGCTCTGTACAGAACCTACACTGAAGACAGTCTCTGATGGCCTCTCTTAACTTCTCATGACCCTACCACTGTTTCGTTGCCTTGATCTGACCTGTAACTCTTCTTCTGTAGAAGGAAAACAATACCACCTCTCTGACAAGGCTATTGAGAGTTTTGAGAAAATGCTTTTCAGCTTGCAAATGCCCAATAAGAACAAAAATAAGAGCGTAACAGCAGCAAGATTTTATTGTGCTAACTGTTTTACATACACTTTCACACCAGCCCTATACAGTAGGTAGTAATGTTATCTCCGTTTTACACATGAGGAAACAATCTTACTGAGCAGAGTTTTCCATCAGGGCTGATTCTTCTTTCTGCAGGGGACATTTGACAATGTCTAGAGACATTTTTGTTGTTGCACTAGAGGTGTGGGTTGCAGGGAGTGCTACTGGCATCGAGTGGATGGAAACCAAAGATACCACTCAATATCCTACAACATGCAGGACAACCCCCACAAAGAGAATGATCCAGCCCCAAATGTCAACAGTGTCAAGGTTGAGAAACTGCTATAGAGGGAGGGCAGTGGTTTCTTAAGATGATGAAACCAGTAGTCATTGTCAGGCTGGGAGTGGAGGGAAAGATTGACAGAAAGAAGGAAGGAAGAGTATTGGGGGAATGCTAGAATATATATCTTGTTATTGTAGAGGTCTTTACCTGACTATATGTGTTTGCCAAAATTCATCCGACTACCTATAAAAATGTAAATTGGGCAGAGCATGGTGGCTCACACCTGTAATCCCAGCACTTTGGGAAGCCAAGGCTAGTGAATCATGAGGTTATGCGTTCGAGACCAGCCTGACCAACATGATGAAACCCCGTCTCTCCTGAAAATACAAAAATTAGCTGGGTATGGTGGCACACACCTGTAATCCCAGCTATGCAGGAGGCTGAGGCAGGAGAATTGCTGGAACCCAGGAGGTGGAGGTTGCAGTAAGCTGAGGTTGCGCCACTGCACTCCAGCCTGGGCAACAGAGCGAGACTCTGTCTCAAGAAAAAAAAAAAAAAAGAAGAAAAAAAGAAAGGTAAAATGTACTGTATGGAAATTAAACTTCAATAAATCTGACTTTTTAAAGTCAGATTGAGTTCTACAAAGAACTCAAACAAATTTACAAGAAAAAGACAACCCATCAAAAAGTGGGCAAAGGATATGAACAGACATTTCTCAAAAGAGGAAATTCATACAGCCAACAGACACATGAAAAAATGCTCATCATCACTGGCCATCAGAGAAATGCAAATCAAAACCACAATGAGATACCATCTCACACCAGTTAGAATGGCAATCATTAAAAAGTCAGGA
>NW_012102621.1:1298280-1315119 GCF_000951045.1 Mandrillus leucophaeus | reverse complement strand
AAATAAAAATAAAAATAAAGAAATCACAGCAATGCTATTTCTTTCTCTGCTTTCTTTTTCTCCATTTGACTTATTATCATATCACACACTGTATCGTCTTACTTATTTATCTTTTCTGCTGTCTGCTTTCCCCGACCCCCATGGGGTAGAAGGCAAACTACCATAAGAGAAGAAAATCAATTTTTAATTGTTTTAGTCATTGCTATATCCCCAGTGCCTAAAACAGTGCCTGGCACATACACATAAAATATGCTCAAAAAAATATTTGTTAAATTAATTCATGAATGGCTTTTGCTTAGTGAATTCGTGCTGATTCCTTATCACCCCCTTTTTTTTTCTGTTTACTTGAAAGCCATCTGTTCCAAATTCAATCTGAAATGTGACTGGAAAGTTACCAGTGAGTTCTGCAGCCACTAGTTCTAAGAATATGCCTTTTTTAACTTAAAAAATCAAGACCAGAGAATTCATCTCAGGCAGCATTGCTGAAGGCCTTTTCTTTAATTAAAAAACTAAGCCTGTTTCAACCCACAGGCAAGTCCATAAGCAACACAGAGGGCCATTCTACTGCATCTCATTCCCGAAAGCCTCCTCTGTCTCCGTCAGCACTGATTTCCTTGCTGCAGTCATATAGCCCTGTTTTGGTTTGCCTTGCTAACCTGTGGAACTACAGTACCGGGAAGACCCCGTCACTCACCTGGTTGAGTCCTGTCACGTTGTGTATGTGAAAACAAAGCCCCATAGATAAGACATAGCATAGCCAAAACCAAGCAATCAGTAACTGCAAAGGCTCAGGCTCAATTCCTCATGAAACAATAAGCTTTCGAAGAACAGACAACAGATCTTATTCATCTTTGCACTCCCATTATCTAGGAGATTGCTTAGCAAATAGGAGATGTTCAACACCGGTTTGCTAAGTGCATAAACGCCTCTGCAGCCTTATTTCTAGATAAGTAACCACACCACCTATACATCAGGCCCAGAGGCTTGCACTCTCTCTGGGATGAGTCTTCAGAATGACTTCACAGTTGTCTTATATCAGCTGCTAGAAGCCAGTCGCACCCAAATCCATCTATGCTCAGATGGGTCTGGGACTGTTTCTGGGGGAGTGACTAGGCTCTGGTTTTCAATAGCCATCCATCAAGGACTTAGGAGGGCTTAGGGCTTTTTCAAAATTGAGCAGCAGCCTGTACAGCATTCACTGATCATGAAGGTTGCCATTCAACTCATCCCCAGGTCAGAGTTGCCTCCAAGTCCCTAATTAGGCTTTGGGTATCCTTAAGTCGACCCGACCCAGAGTGTCATGCTGTTAGGCAACTCTGAATTAATAGCTTGGTGTTCTACAGAGAAGAAAAGTGGGCTCAGAAGCAAATGGGACTTTGCCCAGAAAATCATTTAACATCTGCACCTGTTATCTCCTCTACCCTCATCCCCAAAGCTTTCCCTGGCTGGCCACTTCTCAGCACGAATGATATTCTTCATGGATCTATTTCCCGGTTGCCCGGTTAATGTTGCCCTCCGCTGTGGGCCTCCTGTCACTATCACATCACTCTGCTGCGTTTTCTTTATCTAAAATTATCTGTTGATTTGATTGCTTGCTGGTTCATTGTTCCTCTCTTGCAAACTACGTTATAAGTTCTGCATTACTTCCCCAGTGCCTAGAACACCAGCAGGCATATCATAGATACTCCATGATCATGTAAGGAAATAATAGTTAACCAGATGATTTCCACAGTTGGCAGAGCTAGCTGGAAAACACCTCTGGCCACTAAAAAGTCTTTATCTCAGCCCGGGATCTTGCAGAATGACCAACCAGTTAGTCTATACTGCCTATGAGCTGAGCACATTTTCACAACTTTGCGATCACCTCCCCGTTTCTCAGGTAAGGAAACAGAATTAGAAAATAGCATGCCCCAAAGCGCTCAGCCTGGAAAAGGCAGAGCTGAGACGCAAACAAAGGTCCATCCAAGGCTGAAGCTGATGCTCTTAAGTCCTCTGATGCTCCCACAGCCCAGCTGAGCCAAAGAACAACAACAGCAGCAAGAATAGTAATAGCTGACAATTACATGGTCCTTACCTTGTACCAGGCACTGCTTTAAGTGCTTTAAGAGGGGCAGACCCGGGGGTGGAAAATAAGGTCATTGCCAACAAAAAGAGTCTATCCCAGTCCAAAAATATGGTTACTCCTCCTACCAACAGAGTTGTTCAGTAAAATAAATCAGAGCACGGGTGGACAGCACCAGCCACATCATGGGGACTTCACCCCTCTCCCCTATTCTTCCTCATCCTCTTCCCTCCTGGTATGAAAGGGAGGTTCTCAGATTGAACATTCAGTAGCTTAAAGGGGACATGGCACAGTATATTTGGTAAATAGCCACCATGGGCCTTTGAGGAGAACAGAGGAGGTGTTCAGGGTGGAGGGAGGAACTCCGTACAGTCATCGTCAAGAATAGCAAGAGCCCAGATGGACGCATATCAAATGTGCTTCACGCATATGATTCGGCCACCCTCTTTTCCACCAAGCCAAATATCCATAATTTAACAGTTGCAGAATGTAAATGTTTCCTGCTGGCTTTGCATTCCCCAACTGGGGAGGAATAGTCATCACTTGCCTGGCAGACTTAGAGGCCATCTGAACACTGGTGGGCTTCTCGGCATCCTCGAAATTCTTTTTTAAAAAAACTTTTAGATTCGGGGATATATGTGCATGTTTGTTATAAGGGTATCTTGTGTATTGCCGGGGATTGGGCTTCCAGCGTATCCATGACCCAAACAGTGAACATTGTAACCAATAGGTACTTTTTCAACCCTCGCCCCACCCCACCTACTTCCCCCCTTTTGGAGTCCCCAGTGTCTATTAATTCTATCTTTATGTCATGGGTACCCATTGTTGAGCTCCCAGGTATAAGTGAGAACCTGTGGCATTTGGTTTTCTCTGTGAGTTATAATGGTTCACTTAGAATAATGGTCTCCAGCTCCATCCATATTGCTGCCAAGGGCATGATTTCATTCTTTTTTGATGGCTACATGGTATCAGAATTGCTTTAGATGGCCATGTGCCCTCTGGTTCTAACAATGAGCAATACATGCATGAGGTTCTGTGGGGGTGGCGGGTAGCAATAGAAAGAGACAGGATATGAAGGGTCAACGGCAGTGTCAGGTGTCAGGCTGTGCAAGCCTAAATATCAAACCAGGGCAGGTCAAACACCCTCAAGGATGCATGCAGGGACGTCGTGTGTGTGTGTGTGTGTGTGCGTGTGTGTGTGTGTGTGTGTGGTGTTGGCAAAGGGAGTGTAGAATAGTATTGCTCTTCATGACCATGGAAATACAATATTCCTGATCACTCTCTCTCACCGCAAGTTATCAACTCTTTGTGGCTCAGTCATTCATCATAGCCCTTCTTGGCCCATTTTAGGGTAACATAGTCTCAAAATGTGGCCTATGCAAACAGGGTTCCAGGAATGCCCCAGCAACCAGAACTAGGGAGAAACGTCATCCTTTAGTTAAAAAAGTTGTCCCACACACAAGCAACACAGCACTCGATGCTGAAATTCTACTGAGTTTTTGAATTAAATCTTCCTTTGGGATCCAAGAAGCACTCTGGGATTTTTCAAAACCTGGACCATGAACGGAAATCTGATTTTTTAATGTCAAGGGGCTAACTTGGGGCAGATTGTTTTACTCCCTCGGAGAGAACAGTTGCTACTTTTGAATGAGTCCCAAAGGAGGCTGGTTTCGTCAGTCATTTTCCATGAAAAGGGAATAAATTCATATCATAATATTTTTAAAATTCTAGTTATGTATTCTGTCAATTAAAAAGACATTTATACAACAATGACTAAAAGGAAATATGTCAAATTGTTAACTGGGGTTATCTTTTAGTCATAATTTTTACTGTCCTCTGTACATTTTTGCTCTTTAAGTATTTGTGCAATGATCAGTTATTTACTGTTATAAACTTTTTATAAACATCAGGGTTTTTCTGTTTTAAATTCCAGCTCTTTGAACTTACTATATCAGATTTATTAATTCAACATATATTTTTGAAGCGCCTACTGTGTGCTGTATCCAAGTTAGCAAACAACAGTCTAAAATCCATGACTACTTTGTATAAATAAAGTTTTACGGGAACACAGCCATGTCACTTTATGTATTATCTATGGCCAGTTTTGCACTACCAAGGGCAGAGTTGAGTAGCCGCCACAGAGACCAAATGGCCCATAAAACCGGAAATATTTACTCTTTGGCCATTTCTGGAAAAACGTTTGGTGGCCGCTGTGCTGTATGAAAGGCTTTAAGTTAGGTAATAGAAATCAACTGTGAACAAAAACAAAAAAGATATCTCCAGAAAAGTCATGGAGCTTATGGTTTTTGCCTAAACATTGGGGTTTCCAGTATCCTTAAAAACAGCTGTTCTGAGGGCCGGGGGCAGTGACTCACGCCTGTAGTCCCAGCACTTTGGGAGTCCGAGGCAGGCGGATCACAAGGTCAGGAGTTTGAGACTAGCCTGGTCAACATGGAGAAACCACGTCTCTACTGCAAATGCAAAATTAGCTGGGCGCGGTGGCACGCACCTGTAATCGCAGCTACTCGGGAGGCTGAGGCAGGAGAGTCACTTGAACCCAGGGGGTGGACGTTTCAGCGAGCTGAGATCACACCATTGCACTCCAGCCTGGGCGACAAGAGCGAAACTCCGTCTCAAAAAGAAAAACAGCTGTTCTGTGGTTGCAGGAAATGTAAGCTGACGTGTGGTGCTCACAGCTTTTTTCTCTGTAGTTAGAGCAGATTCTTGATGCTCCAAAGATGGAGAAACCCCAAGTCTTGTTTTCTCTGTTAGCAATAGAAGCAGTATTATACTGTGCGCCTCCCCCTACGCCTGACACAGTGCCTGGTACGTGGTTAGACACTCAGTAAACCTCAGCTATTATTATCAGCATTGCTGAGGGGGCTCCGAAGGGAGTCACCTTTCCTTGCATGGGACTCAAACTTAACCTGGATTTAAGAGGCCTCTTACGTCAAGCCAGCAGAACTCATAGGTCTAGAGAATTTAACGTACTTTGCTTTATTGATCTGAAATAGCTTATTTTAGGCCCATGAAGCTGAGAGTTTCAGCTACATGCTCGTGGAAGGCAAATAATTTCTAAACTCACACATCACCTGGTTTGGGAACAGGAAATGAGTAATAAACGAGTTTTCAGGCTGGGTGTGGTGGCTTATGCCTCTAATCCCAGCACTTTGGGAGGCCGAGATGGGCGGATCACTTGAGGCCAGGAGTTCGAGACCAGACTGACCAACATGATGAAACCCTGTCTCTACTAAAAATATTTTTTAAAATGTTAGCCAGTGTGGTGGCGGGCGCCTGTAGTCCCAGCTACTTGGGAGGCTGAGGAAGGAGAATCACTTTAACCCTGGAGGCAGATGTTGCAGTGAGCCAAGATCACGCCACTGCACTCCAGCCTGGGTGATAGAGTGAGACTGCATCTAAAAAGAAAGAAAGAAGGAAAGGAAAGGAAGAAAGAAAGAAAGAGAGAGAGAGAGAGAGAAGGAAGGAGGAAGGAAGGAAGGAAGGAAGGAAGGGAGGGAGGGAGGGAGGGAGGGAGGAAGGAAGGAAGGAAGGAAGGAAAGGGAAGGGAAGGGAGGAAGAAAGAAGGGGAAATAAAGAAAGAAAAAGAATTGAATTTCCAGACCCAGTTCGGTAAACAAGATTCCCTGTTCCCAGATGACACACAACAAACACCCTTTGACTTCCACTGAACTCCATCTCCTTGGAAACATCATAATAGGATTAACAAAAGCCTGGAAGATTGTTAGAAGAGCTGCTGTTCTCTCCACAACAGGATTGTGCTTAAGTATCCTATTAAAGAAAAGCACATTGGGTTGGCCGCAATGTTAACCTGCTAAGCATGTAGAAACACATGAGAAACAGGTGGGAGAGAAGCCATGCTCAGAGCCTCCCCGGCAAAGGGAACTCTGTGGGTAAATGCTCTAATTAGGAGCTTGGATTCTGTTCAGCATTCAACAGGATCCATCCAAGTCTGTCTCTTTTATTCAATTAAGAAATGATAGGAACTTTCAATTTTCCCTATAATTTAAAATAATGATAAATGATCAGGTAGAGTTTGGACATGTTTTTAAGCTCATTTTTAAGAGAAACTTCTGCTGAATTTAATTATGCCTGCTTCTGGGAAACAGTCATCAAACAGACTATTGGCAATTCAAATTGGCTCCCCCATGCAAACACACCCTTTGTCAGTAGCAATATCTGAGGCAGAATGAGTCACTCAAAACTGGGAGGGACACTCTGCATTTCAAAGATAAACAAAACAACAATAATAATAAACCTAACTTAGTCCAGGAAAAGAGAATAGAAAGGGTTCAGGTAAGTGTTCAGATTGGAAGGAGTAACAAAAGAAGAAAAAATGAAAAAGAAAAACATACACCCAGCAACACTATGGGAGATGTATTTAGTGAGAGCTGCTCCACCTACCTGTACAGAATTCACTGTACTTGGAGACCTCATTTTTTTCATCTTTTGAATTGTTTTGCTTACTATGCCTGAATTTCTTTTTCCCATGGGACATACTCTGTATTGTTCAAGATTCAACTTCCCAAGATTTTTGCTTTACCTTTTTAATTTTCGAGTTATTTATGAAATGTGGAATAAGGAAAAAGAGGTGAAATCCTACTAGCTTTGGGGGCTAGCGTGGAATAAGGTTCACCTAAGACTAAAGAGCATAGTTCTTGGGTTCATATAGTCTGAGTTTAAATCTGACTCATCAGATAAAGGACCGAAAGTGAGTTAACTACCTTCTGGAGGTTCAGCTTCCTCATTTACTATGCAGTTAATAGTAATAGTATATGCTCATTGGGTTATTGTAAGGATTACATGAGATAGTGCATGTAACCCTTATATGGTGCCTGGAAAACAGTAAATACACAAAACTGTTAGCTCTTGTTGTTATTATTGTTGTTGCTATTAACAACCAGCCCAATCTGAAAATGAATGCTTAAATCCTCTTAATGACGTACTATCTAAGTGGTTGACCAGCCGTTATTTGAAAACCTCCAAAGGTTGGAAACTCCCTGCCTATATCTATGTATATTTATGGTTCTTAGGAAGTTCATTTATTCGGCTGAACCTTCTCCCACTGTGGCTTCTTCTGCCCCTTGGTCTTAGTTCTATCCCTTGGGAAGCTTAAAGAGCAGGGATAATCCCTCTTGTACATTGTACTAGTGAAGGCTTGGTTTTTATTGGAAGTAATGAAAACTAACTCTAGCAAGCTTTAGCATTAAAGGAAATTAACTAGAAAAATCCTGGGGCATTTTATTAATCAAGAAGAATAAGAAGGAGGAGGAGGAGGAAGAGGAAAAAGAGGAGCAGGAGGAAGAAGAGGGGGAAGAGGAAGAAGAAGAGCAAGAGGAGAAGGAAGGGGCAGAGGACTCATCATCAGCCTCCAGGAATGCAGGAACTTGATCAGGCTTGGACCTACCTCATCAGAAGGAGTCATCAAACCTTCTGTTTCTAGCATCACCATTGACAAATCTTGTCTACAGCTCCAAGAATCTTATTGGTTCATCCTAAGTCAGGTGTCTATCCCTGGGCCAATCAATTCTGGCCAGGGACAGAGACACCTACTGAAGATCACGGTGATGGAGGCTTACCTGTGTATGAGTAGTAGGAAACCATCCCAAAGAAGGGTAAACTGTTGTGAATGGAGCAGCCTCCCAGCCAGGCTACGGGAAATCCCAAGCCACATGAGTAAACCATGGCACAATCCTCTAGATATTTGCAGAAGCTGTTCTCTAGGGTAAATATCCTCAGTCCTTTCCACCACTAAGATTGAATTAATGAAACATACTTGTGTGATTATTTAGTGTTTTCACTAGAAAGTTGAGCTTTATGAAGACAGAAGACCGTGTCCATCTCATTCACCAACATATCCCAGCACTTAGCCAGAGGTTTGACCGCTGCAGGTACTCAAATAACAGCTGAATTCATTAATTGACTGATTAACTCATTACGTATCATTTTTGAGAACTTTCTGGTTACTCACTTCCAAATATGGCTTTATCTGTCTCAGTCAGTTTCTATTCATGGTGAGAAGCTCCACTGTCAGTGTCCTATTTTATCTGCGTAACATAGGAAGGAAGGTAAAATAACTCACAAGTCTTATTTTCAGTCACATAAAAATTTTATTTGCCCATCTGTTTTAGTTATCTATTCCTACATAACACACTCCAAAACATAGTGGCTTAAACCTACAATAGTCATTGACTTGGCTCTGCAAGTTGGGCAGGGCATGATGGGATGGCTCATCTCTGTGCCACATGGCATCAGCTGGAGTAATCTGGCTGGGGATGGGAGAATCCATTTCCAAGATGTCTGGTAAGTTGATGCTGGTTGTCAGCTGGAAGCTCAGCTGAGGATGTTGACCACGAACTCCGGTCCTCTCCACAGTTACCTCTTCATAGGCTGGTTGGACCTAGTCACAACACGGTGCCTGGGTTCCAAGAAAGAGTGTCCCAAGAAAGCAAGAGACAGAAGTACATGGCATTTTTTATAATGCAACCTCAGAACTCACATAGCAACACTTCTACCATATGCTAGTGGTCAAGGAAGGGAAAGGGACATCGACCTCACCATGCTATCGAAGAAGTGGCAAGGTCACACTGAAGAAAGAGCATGTGGAATAGGAGATATAATTGAGGCAATCTTTGTAACACACAATCTGCCACACCACCTCTCCTCTTGTATACTGGGCCATTAAGTTGAGTTTCAGCATTGCCAATTAAACTCTGTTGACTGGTCCTCCACTCAGTCATCACTTTTTGAATCATCTACACCAGGCTTAGGATTAAACCCTGGAAGTACACAGATAAATGAGAAAATTCTCTTCCACTGGGAGTTCACAGATGGGTAGAGAAGATGGATAATGAAACTCCAATGGGATGAATGATTCAGCCAAGGTCTGCACCAGGCAGTATTGGCAGAGAAAGAAATGATGAATTCTGTCTAGAATGGAGGCTAAATCCTAGTTTATCTAAACACTTTTCTTTAGTGGACCTGGGTTCTATCCTTCCACTAGGTTACCATTTTCAGAGTTAATATGTATTACTTTAGATGAGTGTGCAGACAGCCAGATTGTCCCTGTTGTACTTTGTGGGAGCCAAACCAACCACAATCAAAAAGGATGGGACTGCTTGGCTAACAAAGGGAGTAGCAACTGGGAATGATGTCTTGGATTTAATAGGTCCTCCAGGGAGTCTTGAGTTTTCCATAGAAGAGAGAACCTTTCAAAGCAAGTGATAATAATAATAGTAAATTTTTTCTAATACACTTTTGTTTTCAGCACACTTTTAGCTTTACAGAAAATTTGAGAAGAGAGAAGAAAGAATTCCCATATTCCTTCTTATTCCCACTTTCTCCTATTCGTAACATCTTACGTTGGTTTGGTATATTTATGGTAATGAAAGATATTGATATATTATTATTCACTGAAGTCCATTGTTTATTCAGAATTCTTTCATTTTTACCTACTTCCTTTTTCTGTTCCAGGATTCCATCCAGAGCACCATATCCCGCTTAGTTGATGAGCCCCTTTTGGTTATTAGCAGTTTCTCAGGCTTTCCTTGTTTTTGATAACCTTGACAGTTTTAAGGAGTACTGGTCACGTATATTGCAGGATTCCTCTCTATTGGGATTGGCCTGATGTTTTTCTTATGATTAGACTGGGGCTATGGGTCTTTGGAAGGAAGAGCATAGGGAGAAACTGCCTTTCTCATCGCATCATATCAAGGGCACTTAGGATCCGCATGATTTATCACTGTTGATTTTAACCTTGATCACCTGGCTGCGGTGGTGTTTGTGAGATTTGTTCCACTATACAGTTATTCTTATTTTCTCTCCCTCTTCACACTGTACTCTTTGGAAGAAAGTCAATATATGCAGCTCACACTGCAAGCGTAGGCAGCTTTGCTTCTCCTCCTCGAGGGCAGAGTGTCTATATAAATTATTTGGAATTCTTCTGCATAAGAGATTTGTCTCTTCTCCATTTATTTATGTGTTCAATTATTTATTTATACCAGTAGGACTCATGGATATTTATTTTATACTTTAGGCTCTAATCCAGTCCCACTCTATTTTGTTGCTCAAAGTATTCCAGATTCAGCCATGGAGAGCTCTTTCCATTGGCCTCCCTGTCGCTTTGACATACTTCCATCGTTGAGGGTAACGATGACTTTTTGCATACGTTTGGCTAGCACTTGAATGGAAAGGCTGTATTCTTACATGTTGATATGGTTTGGATCTGTGTCCCCACTCAAATCTCATGTTGGATTATAATTGCCAATGTTGGAAGTGGAGTCTGATGGGAAGTGATTGGGTCATGGGGGTGGATTTCTCATGAATGGTTGAGTACTATCCTCTTTCTGCTGCCCTCACGATAATGAGTGACTTCTTGCAAGAGCTGGTCATTTAAGTGTGGCACTGCTTTCACTCTCTGTCTCTTGCTCCTGCTCTCTACTCCTGTCACCTTCCACCATGATTGTAAGCTTCCTGAGGCCTCCCCAGAAGCCGAGCAGATGTTGTTGCCATGCTTCCTGTACAGCCTGCAGAACCATGGGCCAATTAAATCTCTTTTCTTATAAATTACCCACTCTCGGGTATTTCTTTATAGCAATGCAAGAACGGCTGAATACACATGTATTTCTAATTTAATTATTCAAATAAGCCTATGATATAAGTGCCCTCATTGGCAAATAAGGAAAGTAAGATGCAGAGGAGTTCAGTAAGTTGTTGATAGGTAAAAAGGACACCGGAGCCACCTGGAAGGGGGTTCCAGTGGCCAAAGGCAGTGGCAGCTGTATCAACTAGCTTCTGTTCTCCACCCCACCACCCAGTATGTACAGTCAAGAGGAAAAGCTGGCCAGAGAAAACCACCCACATGGAGGTGTTACAGACTCTTGTGTGCTGCCTCCTCACAGGAAGTTGTGGAAAGATGTGATGGACACGTAGGGATGGATGCTAAAGCTGACATTTCTGAAATCCAAAGGGGGAATATGTTGGAGCTTGAGTGGGTCTTGTTGGAGTCCCTCAAATTAGATTGTGTGAGCTCACTCCACCCACTGAGGAGCAAACCCTCCACACAACACACTCCCTTCCGAACCTTGGAACTCAACCCCCTCCATGTTCCCCTGCTACCCTGCGAGATGCCAAAACAGCTTCAAGGAAGTCTGCTGAGAATTGCTCATCATTTTTACACTTGGTTGGATAAAGCCCAGAGCAGAAAACAAAACAGAGACCCAGATCCCCTTTTGAAAGCCCTACAGTAACCAGAGATCAGGTCCAAAGACAGAATCCAGCGTTTCTGTGCTGCTGTGTGCCCAGGAAGCTTGGGTGAGCTGTTTTCGGCCATCCCATCAAGCACAGACTGGAATTCTAATGTAGAGTGTTGGCTCCTTTTCCCTCAGGTTGAGCAGCAAATGTCCTTCCTCTTGCAAATTATGCCCCATTCTTCCAATGCTACCTGCCTGCTTCCTATTGGTTAGAAGGCAACAGCATCTTGCACAATAAAATTCAATTTTAGCAGTTTCTCCACTGCCTCCGAGAAAGGGAGGAAAATTCTCAGTATGAGGGCAGCTTTTCTTTATCGGCTTCTGCTTTGGAAGATGACAACATCATCCTTTAGATTTCTTAAGGAAATAGAGCAGAGCCAAAGTAGACTGTGGCATCTAGCTGGGGTTTAAGACCTTGTTCATAATGCCTAAAGAACTTCAAAAAGTTACAAGGACAATACCTACTGTAATATGCTCATTGACATCCAAAGGAGTCCAAGAAAAGTAGGTCGTGGGTATAATGAGAGGCAAAAACACTGATAAATGGAGGGGAAGACGCATCAGTGTGTCCCTGGGAGCTGTTGCTTTCTACTTTAAGAAGAAAATTGGATGGGAGCAGTGGCTTTCAGAAGACGTCAAAGCTGCCTCAAAACTCTGGCAGGAGCTAACTTTGTTTTCTAAATTTAAGGACATTGCAGCTTCTATAATTTGTCTCCAATAAAGCTATGCCATTTTTTTTTAAGTCCTGGCTTTCTTGCTAACTCACTGTGTAGACACAGTTATTCTCTTTGAGAATATTCAGTTTACTCATCTGTAAAACGGAGACACGGCACATCCTTACCTGAAAGTTCCCTCATCAGGCACTTCAACAAGGTACCTACATATGTAAGATGCCCAGGGCCCTCCAAGACAAAGAAGAGGTCCACGCCTGTAATCCCAGCACTTTGAAAGGCCAAGGTGGGTGGATGACCTGAGGTCAGGAGTTTGACACCAGCCTGGCCAATATGGTGAAACCCCATTTCTACTAAAAATACAAAAATTAGCCAGGCGTGGTGACAGGCGCCTGTAATGCCAGCTACTTGGGAGGCTGAGGCAGGAGAATCGCTGGAACTTGGGAGGTGGAAGTTGCAGCGAGTCGAGATCGTGACATTGCACTCCAGCCTGGGCAACAAGAGTGAAACTCCAGCTCAAAAAAAAAAAAAAGACAAAGCAGAGGTTGTTCTCATTTTCCAGAAACTTACAACGTAACAGAGAAAGAGAGAAAGTGACGTTCATATAAACACACCATAAAAAATAGTCTGGAATACACACATGAACACGAAAGCATAAGCACCAGAGCTGTTGGCAACTTACAAACTTTGCATTTCTTCCTGACCAACATACTCTCCAGAAAACAGCAGTTAAATCACTTTAAAGAAAAGGGGATTATTTTCAGGCAAGGACACGTCCCTCTGGATTATGTCAAGGCCATCAGCCAAAGCTAAAAAGTATCTTGACCTTTTGCTGTGCTCTTCTCTGTAAACTTTTACCTTTGGACTATGGCCCATTTGCATGACTTTGACCCAAGGAAGGAGAGGGGAAATAAATCAAAGTGAGTTTTTTCTAGTGGAAGCAGCTATATTTAAAGGTCTCATTGAGTGCTCATTCATTCAACAAACATGTACTGAAGTGTACTAGATGGTCAAGTACTATACTAGGTACTGAGAATACAATAGTGAGCCAAATACAGCCTGGAGGAAGAGATAAAATATTTTTAAGTGAAATTATGGCACAGTACTACAAGCTCTGGGATAGGGTAAACACAAGACACTGTGGGAGCCCAGATAATGCACCTCCTCTCCCATGAAGCAGTCAGGAAAGACTTCCTGGAGGAGGTGACATGAAAGCTGAAATCATCAGGACTGGTAGGAGTCGGTTGGGTGACGGAATGCGATGAGTGGGTTCAGGAAAGGGGAATATCAAGTGCAAAGGTATAAAGGTGGGAGTGGACATATTACATTACATTTCACCACGCCCGGCTAATTTTTGTATTTTTAGTAGAGATGGGGTTTCACCACATTGGCCAGGCTGGTCTCAAACTCCTGACCTCAGGTCATCCACCTGCCTCAGCCTTCCAAAGTGCTGGGATTACAGGCGTGGACCTCTACATTACATTACATAACTGGGGAGGAGGTAGGGCTGAAACATGAAATTGCAAAGATCAGTCTGGGTATATTATGGAAGTCAATGAATGACCAGACGTAGATGTTAAGGAGAGAAGTGCCAGGATCAAATTTGCATTTTACGAAGAGTTCTGTGGCTGGCAACAGCACAGAATATTAGGTAGGGAAATAAAATTTAAGGATGCCCTAGAGATCTCTATCAGCAGTGAAGATGACCGCCATTTGTAGCAAGTGTTCTACTACATATACTCCCACATACACCTTTCATACTTAGAACAACCGAGTGCAACTATCCCTATTTTACAGATAAAGGAATAGAACCTCCAAAACAGAGTTTCTCAACCTCGGCCTCATTGACATTTTGGTCCAGGTAACTCTTTGCTGTGTGGGAAATGTTCTGCGCATTGTAGGAAATTTAGCAGCATCCTTGAGCTCTACCCACGAAATGTCAGCAGAACCTTCCCACCAAATGTGACAACCAAAAACACCCCCAGATGTTGCCAAAAGTCCCCTGAGAGGACACAATGACTCCCTGGCTGATAACCACTATTCTAAAAGATCCAACCCCACAGTTCACCCAAGCGAGGATGCTAACTGGGTCCTCTGTCTCCATCAAACACTCCCTTGTCCATGCCCGCCTCATCCCTCATGGCCTGGGAAAAGATGTCACATGCATCCATTTGCCTCTAAACGACTGAAGTTTTCACTGGGAAAAGTTTTAAGAACAGATGTCACTTTCCCTAGTCATTTTGATTTTTTTCATACATTAAAGTGAGGATGACTTTTTTTTTCCTATCAGCTAAAAATTGTTACCACACTGGATGCAAAAGAGTTTTCTCTCATTACATGTGCAATTCTATACATTTTTCTTCAAACCAGCAGAGCACTGGCACCAAATATGAGGATGATTCATGTGACATCATGGTCATTCCTGCGCAATTCCAAGGGTATTTGCCGGTCTTGGGCACTGCCGTCCATTTGATGATTTGAAGTTTCCTCCCATAAATGTGCAATTTTTAAAAAAGCAAATCATTCCCCTTATGGATCTGCATCAGAAAGTTTGCTTTGTGATGAAATCTGCAGATGCAAAAAAAAAGTGGGGGGGATTTCACAGAGCAGGTACACGCAGCAAGAGCATGACTGAGCCAATTTCCTCTGTTCCCTCTTCATGTGAAAGTGCGGCGGATGTGGAGACTGTCTTCTCAAATTACCCCGCCAGACAAAGAGAGAGTTTTTTAGAAGAGTCCCGAGCATGTAATTTTATTACTTTAGCATCAATTGTAATGTAATTCATGTAATTTCTTTTGCGGAGAAGTCATTTTCCTAAATACTTGGCAAAATGAGAGCTGATGGATTTTTGACTTCCACCAACTCTCTCTGTAGAATTTTCCACTATAAAAGGAAACATATAGAGCTGCTCAGTGCAAATGGCCTCACCTGGAAGCAGAAAGGGTTTGTAGGCCCTTTCAAACTTGGTGATTTTTTTCCTTTTTTGTTTGTTTTTTTGTTTTTGTTTTTTTTGAGATGGAGTCGCCCTCTGTTGCCCAGGCTGGAGTGCAGTGGCATGATCTTGGCTCACTGCAACCTCCGCCTCCCAGGTTCAAGAGATTCTCCTGCCTCAGCCTCCTGAGTAGCTGGGATTACAGACACCCACCACCACGCCCACCTAATTTTTGTATTTTTAGTAGAGAAGGGGTTTCACCTTGTTGGCCAGGCTCGTCTCAAACTGCTGACCTCAAGTGATTCACCCACCTCAGCCTCCTAAAGCGCTGGGATTATAGGCATGAGCCACCGTGCTTGACCACTTTTCTTTTTTTTTTAGACAGAGTTTCACTCTGTCACCCAGGCTAGAGTGCAGTGGCGTAATCTCGGCTCACGGCAACCTCTGCCTCTCAGGCTCAAGCAATTCTCGTGCCTCAGACTCCCAAGTTGCTGGGATTACAGACACATGCCACCATGCCTGGCTAATTTTGGTATTTTTAGTAGAGATGGGGTCTCACTATGTTGCCCAGCCTGGTCTCAAACTCCTGTCCTGAAGTGATCCACCTTCCTTGGCTTCCCAGAGTGCTGGGATTATAGGCATGAGTGCCCCGCCAGCTTGGTGATTTCTAATGACTGTGTAACCCAGTAGAGACTATCTCAAAACTGCCTTCTTATAAAGATCAAACCAAGGTCAAATTTGGTGAGGTTTTTAACCTCCACATTACTGGCATTTGGGGTTGGATAATTCTTGTTGTGGGGGCTACCCTGTATTTCGTCAGATGTTTAGCAGCATCCTACTCTGCTCATTTGATGACAGTTACACATCACTCCAGTTGTGACAACTGAAAACGTCTCCATTTGTTGTCAAATATGATAAACAGTGAATTTTGCCTCTTTGTTCCAAGAGCTCCCAGTCCTATTCCTGGGACCTGTGTAAGTATTGGAGGGGAGGAAGCTGCATTCGACCCTCAAAACGAATTCATGGACAACCAAGAGTTAGTTGCTAATGGAGAATTAAAAAGATAAACATACCAGGTGTCTCACACGACCACATCCTGCAGTTCCTCTCCAGAACCTAAAGGTCCATCTGCATAGCAAGAAGCCAGACACCAACATTATTTTCTTTTCTATTATATTTTCAACAAATGTGGGTTTTTTCATTTTTTAATTTTTGTGGGTACATAGTAGGTGTATATATCTGTGGGGTACATGGCATGTTTTGGTACAGGTATGTTTTGATACAGGCATGTTTTGGTACAGGCATGTTTGGATACAGGCATGCAAAGCATGACAATCACATCATGGAGAATGGGGTGTCCATCCCTTCAAGCATTGATCCTTTGTGTTACAAACAATCCAGTTGTACTGTTTTAGTTATTTTTAAATGTATAATTATGTTATTATTGGTTATAGTCAATGTGTTGTGTGCTCAAATAGTATGTCTTACGCATTCTTTCTAACTACTTTTTTTGGTACCCATTAACCATCCTCATCTCCCACTCCCCAAACCGCCACTAACCTTCCCATCCTTCTACTTTCTATGTCCATGAATTCAATTGTTTTGATTGTTAGATACCACAAACAAGAGAGAATATGCAGTGTTTGTCCTTCTGTGCCTGGCTTATTTCAATAAATGTTAATATAGTCTACTATATACCAGGTACTGTTCTAAGTGTTTTAAAGCAGCAACTCATTGGATCGTCATAATAATCCTATAGGATAGGTACTATTGTCACCCCATTTCACAGATTTGAAAACCATACCTCAGAGATATTAAGTAAGAGCTAATGATGAGCAAAGTGGAATTCAGACTAAGGCATTGGATTCCACAGTCTGCACCCTTTTTTTTTTTTTTTTTTTTTTT